>NC_071389.1:4453557-4715151 GCF_022682495.2 Desmodus rotundus | reverse complement strand
CCTGCCCTGGGGCAGCCAATCCCGGCCGCGGGCCCCTTAAAGGGGCAATGCGGCGGGCGCGCGCGTGGGGGTCCACCGGCGTCGCGCGGCCTGCGTGGAAGCCGCCTTTGTCTCCCCAGGGAGGTGCATCTGGGCGGCCGCGGCCTCGCGTCTCAGCTCTGCAGACCCGAGCAGCCGGCGCAGAGCGCGGGAACACCTTCTGTCCACTCTTAGAAGAGTGCGGGCAGCCCGGCTGCGGCTGCGGTTCCTGCCTCACCCCAAGGCGGCGCTGCGCCCGTTCCTATCATTTCCAGCCGCGGGGACAGTTTTTGCGTGTTTTCCCCTGTCTGCAGGCGCCGCCCCGCTCCCCGCGATGCCCTCGGGCTGCAGCGTGGGAGGGTCAGCGAGGGCCAGGTGTGGCACAGTGTGGGACTGTGGGGCAGCAAGGGTCAACAAGGGACAGACTGGGACATTGTGGGTCAGCAAGAGACAGTGTGGGAGAGCAAGGGACACCTTGGACAACGAGCGACAGTGTGGGATACAAGGGACAGAGTAGGACAGTGTAGGGCAGCATGGGACAGTGGGAGAGAGAGGGAGTGAGGGGCAGCATGGGACCTAGGGGACCCCTGGGGCAATGAGCGACAGTGTTGGGTACAAGGAGCGGTGTGGGACATCTTGAGACCCTTCAGGGCCCTGAGGCCACAAGGCTGATGCCTCTTCCATGGGAGAGTTGAGAGAGGGGCTGCCCAGCTACTGCCCCTCTAACCACTTGACCTGGTGGCAGTGGACCCTGCCAGGGCCACCCACGGGCTTCCAGAAGGAGCACCTCCACCCCCAACCTGGAGTCCCCTTGAGGTGCCCAAGTTGAGGTTACCCATCAGTCCCTCTCGAGCTTCCCTGTCCCTTGGCCCCGGGGCAACCCCTGACTCCCAAGGACCAAACACCAGCAAGCCTGTGGGAGGAGGTTTCTTGGGTCGATGGTGATGCAACTTTAGGCTTATAGTTTAACCGTAAAATAAATAATACAAATGATAACAAACCAAGAGTAACTGAAGTGAGAAAAAGAGCAAATAGACAGAAACCCTCCAGTTTTAACTAGAGCAACTCCCCGGAACGGTAGTCTCTATTGAGTAGAGGCCGGAGACCTCCTGCTGCCTCTTAAGTCTCCCTGGAGCCCCTGCCTGCCTTTCAGCAATAACGCCCACAGTAGTTGTGCCTTTAGCCTTGCCCAGTTGGGATGGCTTCACAGAGGGAATGAGAGATTCCCACCTCACTATCAGGTTAACTATTAACGTCGCACTCCATGACGTAATTTGCCTTTTCTCCCCTATTATTTACTTACATTCTTTTAAATTTAATTCAAAGGCTTAATTTTGAATGCAGGCCCCTAAGCACACGCACCCACCCGCACGTACACACACACCAAAAAAATCTGAAGAATCCCTTTGCCCTTTTCCAGTTGCAAGATAAATGAATGTTTAGCAGAGTAGCCTCTATCCCCCTTCCTGACCAGCTCTTTCTGGACAACAGAGGCTTCAGGCTGTTTTCCTATCTATGCTGCTTATCAACAATTCCAGTAATTCCACCTTTGTTTTGTTTGTTTGCTAACTTCTTACTTACTGCCTTTCTGTTTAGTATTATTGTAGGATGATGGAAATTAGTCACAAATAATTGCTGGTTTTCTTACCAAATTATGTTTTTTGATTCACAGAATATAAGATCCCCCCCACCCCCGGCCCCTTTTTGGTTCCATCCATGTGTAAGGCTCACCCATATGCTGTTATCAGTGTAAAAAAAGGACCAGCCGGAAAACTTGCCAGAGAACATCTTTTCAGAGCTCACAGTGAAGCATTTACTGAATGGGGACCTTGATGAGCTCCAGTTTCATCGGAAAGGAACCCTAGTTACGCTATTTCAAGTTGCTACAATACAGTTGTAATTTGTGCTGGCCGTATTGGCATGCTTTTACATTCCCCTATTCATAAAACAGTGATAATCACCAAAGCAACCATCAAACACACCCCTTCTTTAGAGAAAGAAGATCAACAGGATACTCACTATATGGTTGTGAGCTGTATGATGTGCTAATGTTTGGTAAATTATCAAAAATCATAAAATCACATGAGTAATATATTAATCTGATTTTTCTTCTGCTCTATTTGAAGCTTGCAAAATAAACATCACGATGTATTCATTTTGGACGGAAAGCCAGGTATAGCTGATAGCTTACTGAATTTTGCTTACAATTATGTTTGTACAATACGGCTTTCTCAGCTGAGAGTGAATTACATGAGGAGACTTATACCGACTTATACCCCACAAATCTTTGATCTAATAGTCCACTTAGGATATTTTGTTATGCCACTGACATGTCAATAATAGAGTATTTGGGGAAGTGTTTGAAAGGAAAATGCTAAGCAACTTGAGATAATATTAGCATATTGCATTTATCAAATGATCATTCTCACCTATTTTTAACAGGTTAGGTAACTAGTGTAGAGGTTTAAGGAAAAAAAATACTCTTGGTACTGAACCTAATTTGCTTTAAATTGCCTGCAGTAAGAAAGAAATTTAAAGTCGGGCAATGTGCTTTTTACACCTCTCATAGTCCATTTAATTTGGAGGCCACTTCTCAAGGAATTTCTATTAGCTGATTGTTAATACAAAAAACCTTTCTAAACATAACATCTAAAATGTTAGGCTTACATCACGTTGACACAAATCGTCACTTTGCACTTGCCCTTCTTTCAGGTAAGAAGAAGCTGTCCTTGGAGTGAGGACAAGAGGGAGGCTGGGCTCAGAAACCTTAGAATCACAGCCTCTGCTCTCCGAAGGACGGGGCCTTTCTCTCCTCTCCCAGTAGTCCCGCCAGTCCCCCGTGGGACTCGCAGGGCGCCTTTCTAACTTTCCCAACGTATGCTTTGATACTATTTGAATCCCACGGGGATATACACATTTTGGTGTTTATTCTTCTTGATGATAAGAAGTTTTTGTGCTCCTCATTCTAAACCAAGAAATCCTTTAAATTGAGACACACTATCTGCATCATTACCCTTAGTCCAAAAGCCTTGACTTTTGTCCATTCACGATTTAAATGTGACTATGCACTGTTAGAAAACTAATTTATAAGCAGTGTGCAGGAAAAAAATGTACTTGACAGTGGAATGAAGAATTGCATTTCTTACAGATCTGTTGGTTCGGGGTGCTACTTTATGTTTCGGACACATCCGGGCCCAGGCACGTGCATTTATACAGCCAAGGAACTTCGAGGCTTGCCTTATGGCCTGCAGGCTGGTAAGAGCCGAGATTCATCCGCGCGTTGTGCTTTCAGCTTTAGCAGCCGTTTGAAAAGTCGCACAGAAAAAGATTTCTTTACAGTTTCCATTTTTCCCTTATGTAACTGGGGATACTCCTCCTCCTTCCTAACCTTCCCCTTAAAAAGAAAGGAAGAAAATATATCTGTGGTATACTTAGCTTGTGAGAGGACTGAGCAGGCAGGTTTTAATTGATCAATCTGTTTCTTTAAGTGTTAGTTTAACTACTTTCTCCTAGTTGGAGTTTTAGAGAGGTTGTTCATAGAGTGGTTTGTTTTTAATTAAGCCACTTTTCATCTACCTAATGCTCTCTTAATGCACATTTGGAACTATTGGCGGTTATTGTATTTCTAGTTCTATCCTGTTTCTAGAACTTAGAACCATTAGAATTTTTTTTAGTATCTCATAGATACATTAGTTTAATATGTGGATGTTTACAAGAGAGTTTTTTCAAATTTCTTTTAAATATTCATCTGATAGTATCTTCAAATCTGAACAATTTATCCCGCATAAGTGCTGTATTTCCTATCGGCTGGCCGGTAGGGTGTGCTCTAGTCCCTCACCAAATAAATAAATAAATAAATAATATTCAGGTTAAATTCTTAAGAGATTTCAGGAATATATTTCACTCCTTCACAGCCACCAACACAGACGAGATATGTTTATGTAGACCCAAGCAAGGAGCTCGGCTCAGCAGACATATATGGAAAATAATATTATATTTTTAAAAAGGAGGATTTGAATGTTTACTTCTTTGAAATTAGTTCAAAAATAATCTGGTATTATTTTACCCAATTGGTCCCTTGGCAACATATTTTCTTTCATTCTGGCTAAAAGTGGACTGAGGAAAGTGGCCTGTGATGCAGAGCCCAAGCGCAGGAACCGGAGGGTTCGGGTGTGAATCCCAACTCACCAGCTGTCTGACTCAGGCCAGTGACCTAACCTCTGGTGAGATGGGGCAACAGCGGTTTGCACTCTGGTGGGCTACTGGGCAGGAAAACAGGAGTGTGCATGTAAAAGTGTTCAGAACACAGCCTGACCCCTCAGGGTTTAATGACTGTTAGCTGTTTGTATCGATATTGTCTTCTCATTGTTACTGTTATATATTCTTTGAGAGATTGGACACCTTTCGTGGCAAGATTCCAGAATTCTCTATTGCTTATTAGTATGCATGATTAGATTGGCCAAGGAAGTTGCTTCATTAAATTCCCGCAGCATAAATGATTTGTACGATAAAATGTCTTGCTTTATCTGCATTATTTCCACCTAAGAGGCTATAAAATCTTAAGCCAAAGAAATGACTGTCATCATGAAACTTGAGGCCCCAGCAGGTCCCAGGAGTCAAGCCACAGGCAGGGAGAATCTGCTGGCACCCCTGAAGGGAAGGTGACAAGCAGCCATGTGTCTATGAGCATTTATTTGTGAGCCCATACTCATCAGCATCCATTGGCGTGTTTCCTTTAAAAAAAAACCCTGCAGAACTTTTATCTATGAACAGCTTCACCATTTCTCTGGAATGCTAAGACAATGAGACCCACCCAGTGACTGGGTACAGTAGTGTTGAAAAGCACTGAATGAATGCTAACCCTTCTCAGTATTTATAACTTTATGTGTTCATCCATCAGTACATATATGCTGAACTCCCACTATGGGCCAGTCCATGCTAGGTACCCATCTGTGAGCAAGAGAGACCCAATCCCACTTCTCAGAGCACTTGCCGCTGGGGGGTGTGGACGAGCGAGCCGAAGTTGTCACGTGCGCTGTCTGTGATGCCCTGGGAGTATGAGGAGAGGCACCGACCCGGACAGGGGGCTCAGGAGAGCCTTTCCAAACCACGGAAGGTCTACACTGAGAACAGAAGGATGCTTCACAGTGGGGAGATGAGCAGGGCTGATGAGGGGGCCAAGTTCACTTCACTGACCTGAAGGTAAGAGATAAGCCTGGAGAGGTTAGGCAGAGGTCGGACAGTGCTTGACTGTATCAGCTGTGTTAGGAAGCCCACACTCGGTGCTAACACTTAGGAAAACCACCGAGAACCTGTGGCATGGACAGTGACTTGCTCGAATTTCTGTGTTAGGGAGAGGCCACTCTTGTTGCTGTTAGATACTGTGTGACCAAAACTGTTACAACTTCTGGCTGGGGTGCTAAGTTCTTTTCTTAGCTCTGACTTACCATTTCTGACTAGGGCATGGGCTCTAACTCTGGGATGCAAGACTTGCACCAGTCTTTGGCAGATTATGAAGTCGGTGAGAAGCAAGAGAGCAAGAGAAAAAATGCAGGTTTTCGGTCAGCCCCTTGGTCTTTACTCACTTAGGGCAACGGGAATGGAGTCTGCGGCTTGTTTGGCGGGGGGACAGGTTGAGGCTCATGTTCTTCTACAGTAATGCCTTCGGCGTCTACAACATTGCCGAAGTTACAAACATCCAGTGGAAAAACCACTACAACTCAGGGCTTTAGTTTTAAAATTTTTAAATGTATTTATTGATTTTAGAAAGAGAGAGGAAGGGCAGGGGAGAGAGAAAGAGAGAGAGATTTGTTGTTCCACCTATTACACATTCATTGGCTGATTCTTGTATGTGTCCTGACTGGGGATCGAACCTGCAACACTGGTGTATCAGGATGATGCTCTAACCAACTTAGCTACCTGGCCAAGGCAGAACTTTAGGTTTTATAGTTTTTTTATAAGGGAAGATATGAACCGAAATCTATTATAAAGGTGAGATGAATGGGGATTAATATGAGTTAAATCTGGCCAGTACATTTGCCGACCTAATTTCTTCTGACCTCTCCCTCGGTCAGTCTAAGACTACGGAATTAAAAATCCTGACTACGCTTTTCTTAAAATAATGATTACAAATGACTGATATTTTAAAGATGACAGATTTTTCCCTAATAAAGGCATATTTGTGTGATTAAAGTAGACGGTTTCCTGCAGCGAAACTAGGGAACAGACTGGGAGAAGGAGGGACGGATGTTCTCAACAGACATCAAGTATCCACAGCAACATCTTTTTTTTTATCTGTAAGATAAGCATTTAAAACCGTTAACAAATGTCTTGAAGCTTTCTGCTCTTGACCTCAATGACACTGTGTTGTGACACCTCTTTGATGCCTCCTCAGTCCTCTTCAGTCACCTGGGCTTCTCTCGCGCGGAGGCTGGGCTGGAGACAGCCTCGGAAGCCATCTGGATTGTTCCTGAGTTAGCCGTCTCGTTCCGCTCCCAACTTCCACTGCCACCTCCAAGGGAATTGCACCGACATGTAACCACAGCACTCTCTTCTCTCCGAACTTTAATTCCACATTTCGGGTTTTTCACCAGGGCTTCCCCTTCAGGTACTCGCTGCAGGTTGACTTCCTTGGGGAGCGGGCTCTGAGATGGAGGATGTTAGCAGGCACCCTTGGCACCCACGGGAGGGGAGCGGAGGAAGCAGACTTGGGCTGAAGGGAGAGTTGTGCAGTGATGGGGACCCAGGACAGGCCTGGGCGGATGCTCTAGTTTTCTTTGCTAGAGCTTGTAGAGGATTGTGAATCTGTACTTAACACAGCAACGTCGAAAGCTAGGAGCTTGGTGGTCCTGAAAAAGCACAAGCAACACTTGAAGAACACGTGAACTCACACGACTGCCTCCCAGTTTGCCTGTCCTTGGGTAGAATTGTAATCTCTCTTTAGCACCGCTAATTGGACTTATCACTATTGTCTATATAGACAGTCAATATTTATTTAGATTTACCATGTGTCTTTCTGGTTCATCATTCCTTCTTATCCCTCAGATATTGTTTTAGGGTTAGTTTTCTTTCTACAATGTATTTCTTTTGAAAGTTTGTGTGGGGATGATTTGTTGTCTGAAAACTCTGTTGGTTTTTGTTTGCTTGAAAATGTCTTTTTTTCACCCTCCTTGAAAGACAACTTCACGTATATACAACTCTAAGTTGACAAGTTTTTTTCCTCAGAATTTTGAAAGTATTATTCCACTGTCTTCAAATATCATTACTGAATGAAGAATTAGTTTGTAGTCTGACTGTCCTTTCTTGTAGGTGTTGTCTTTTCTCTGAAGCCTTTCCCTTTGTTGGTGAATTGCAGTTTATTTACAATTGGTTTGTGCATTATCTGAGGGTTACAGTAGTTCACCAGTGTTAGAAAGTTGTTAGGCATTATTTCCTCTGCCTCCTACCCACTCCACTTGGTCCTTCTCCGGCTTTCCCTGGATGAGTGCTGGACCTGCTCCCTCCCTCCCTCGTGTCTCTTAACTCTTTCGTATTTTCTGTGTCTGTCTCCGTGCTGGGTTGTGCATACTTTCTTCACATTTATGTTCCAATTTGTTACTACTCTCTTTTAACTCTATCTGCTACTCAACATTAGTCAACTTTATGATACTGATGATTATATTTGTCATGTTTCTATATCGTATTTGGTTTTTGGTCATCCCTGTGTCCTTCTCTAAAGCTTTCCTTTATTGTAGTAAACATAGTATTTTACGTTTGGTATCTAATAATTCCAATATCGGCAGTCTCCGTGGGTCTACTGCTGTCAGTTTCTTCTGCTTAGTCCTGCTTCTAGTAACTTACTTCCTCATGCACTGTGTGATTTTTGATTTGAGACTTACATTCCTTGGATCTCTATTGTGGGAATTCAAACACTGGTGTTTGTTTGCCAGACACCTAGAAGCGCTTCTGAGCCGGGCCCCCCTTGAGTAAACTGAATTTTTGGTGAAGGGTATTGGGCCACCACACAGTGAGAGGATGAACTTCTGAATTCTCAGGGGAAATTTTTTTTCCTTTCCACCCCAGCCAAGGAGTAAACAAGCAGGCACGGTCACGCACCACTTACCAGCGGGGATGCGTTCTGAGAAACGCGGCGTGAGGCGACTCTGCCGGTGTGCAAACACGAGAGTGGGCTCACACGAACTCCGACGGTACAGGCCACTGCACGGCAAGGCTATGGTTGCTCCCAGGCTGCCAGCCCGCACAGCATGTTATCGTACAAAACAGCACGAGATTAAATCAAGCACGAGAGAAAATGATGCAATCGAGAGACACAGTAAACAGAAGATACACGAAGCTGCTGCCAGCACAACAGGGCGCGCTGTTTTACAGCAAAGCTTTGTTTCTTTTATCGGTGGAAAGAGTACACTGTATCATAACGGTGCAAGTATAGTATAGTGAGTACACAGACCAGCGACGTAGTTGTTCACGGTCACGACCAAGAATCGGGTACCGCGCACCATCCTGGGGCCGTGCCGTTCCACGACGGGCAGCGCAGGGGCTTTGGTTGCGCCGGCACCACCTCCGGCACGGGAGGGACGCGCTGTGTTAGGACGTTGCAGTGGCTATGACGTCACCAGGCGACAGAAGTTTTTATTTCCATTGTAATCTTACGGGATCACGGTCACATATGTGGTCTGTCGTTGACAGAGACGTCATTATGGGCCCAAGACTGGGTGCCCTTAATCTCCCTCTTCAGGACATTTTCTTAATTCATCTACTGAGGGTGTCACCTTTTAGGGTCCCAACTTTATGCAGTTTTTCCTTCGGCATCTCACTCTATGCCGGTACTTGGCTTTGTCTCACAAATCCCACAAACTCGACCCACTTACACGCAAGGCCAGGACTCAGCACGCTCTTCTATGAAGGGCCAGATAGTAAACATTTTAGGCTTTGCAGGCCGTGTGGTCTCTGTTGCAACCGCTCAGCTCTGCCATTGTCTCAGGAAAGCAGCCCTGGACCTCAGTAAATGAATGGGTGGGGCTGTGTGCCAATAAAACTTTATTTACAAAACAGGTGGCAAACTCTATGTGGCCCGTGGGCTAGAGCCTGCTGACCCCTGCTCTCGGCCATCAGGAATTGGCAAAGGCCCTCAGAGCAGACACCAATTTCATCATTTTTCACCTATTTGGAGTCATGCTTTCTTCCTACGTCAGGACTCGGAGGATTTTACTGACGATTCGGCCAGTCCTGTTGTGCGTTTATACAGATGTCTTAAATGCAGCCGAGCTGTCCTGCGCCAGGCGGGTTTCTCTGGATGCCTAGTTCCCCTCGCTGTGGGCAATGGAAGTCAGATTCATCTCATCGGTACAGATTTTCTCAAGCGGCTCAGAGACCTTTAATAACCACACTCGCCTAACACATTGTGTTCACATTGTCAGATGGGCATTTAAGACTTTTTATGTTTTGTCCTTCCCCCATCTTTCCAATTCCTAGCTCCCCCACTCCCTTACAACTGCCAAGTGTTGAGCCGAATTGGCGTACGCACACTTTCTGGAAGAAGACTTATCCCCCGCTCCCCCCTTCTGCATGCTGTTCCCCATACCACCCTTATATACTTTAGTCCCAGGGTCTCCCATCTCCTTTGTTTTCAACGTGATTGGATACGCTTTCTGCCTCCTCAGTGCTCTGGTTATTTGTAAGATTATTTTGATCACCCCCGCCAAGCCGTAAGCTCACTGGAGACAGGGAGCACCCCTTATCCAGCTTTCCAGGATGTCTCCCTTCAAGAGCACCTGGTGTGGTGTTGGGAAATAGCAGGCACTTAAATGTTTGCAAAATGAATGAATATACAGCTTTTTTTTTAAGCTAGGAAAACTCAGCATTTTTTGGTAAAACCCATGCCAGTTGTCCGAGGTGGGTCGTTAGCTCTTCCTTAGGCTGATCAGCTGCTCCTTGCGGCCACTGCATCCCATCAGGTAGAGGAGGACAGCTCAGGCCAGGCCCAGTCTCTTCTGCTGTCGGAAGTTCCTGCCTGCAGAGCAGGGACCCCACCCGAGGATGACCGCTTAACAACAGTGCTCACACTGGTGGCCTTCCCTCTCTCAGGACACACTGCGTCACGGTTTCATTTTCTTGTGGCTGCTTAGGAATCCGGCGTACGGATGTGGCATGATTCACATCTGACCAGTCCCCATGTCAGACTTTAGCATAGTGGTTTTATAAATAACGTGGTAATGAACTGCCTCGGATGTAATTTTCCACTTCTCTGCTTATTTCCTCGGGATGCATTCTATCAAGTGAAGGAGATGCTGAATCAAAGGAGCTGAACATCTTTAAAAGGTTTTTCTGTGGCCAAATTGCAACTAGGTTGTTGGACCGGTTGGAATAACCACCAGCCCTGCAGTGCCTGTGTGATGACACGCTCTTCAACTTGGGATTTTTTTGGTCAGATTCAGATTTTTTTTCTTTGTTTATTTGCTTTGGAAGGTCAATTTATCAGGAAACATTTGACCACAGCTTTGAGAAAATGTACGTTTCCGTTACTGATACTGAGGTTGGTGTGTGTGTATTTATACACACGTACACACTCACACACACACGCACACGTTAATTAGCCCTTGTACTTTTTGTTACCTACTTGTTCGTTTATCTCTTCAGTTGTGGCATGCGTCTTTTTCTTAAGATTTGCATATTAATGAATTGATTCATTGTCTATTAAATGTTACAAATATTTTGCCTTTTAGTATACGTCTTTTCTTTTTGTTTATGGCAGTTTTTTTTAACCTTAATTTTTTTATTTTGACACCATTTCAGATTTACAGAAAAGCTGCAACCTTAGTACAAAGAATTCTCAGGTATCTTCACCCTGAGTCTTCAAATGTTAACATTTTATTACATTTGTCTTATTCTTTCCCGTCTGTTTTCGTCTACTGGTACAGTTTTTATTTGAACCATTTACAAGTAAGTTGTAGGTAGGAAGCACTGACATTGATAAAAATAGCTGCAAAGAGTTTTAAAGCTTGGCTTCGTTTTTAGGGCAGTTTTAGACGTACGGGAAAGCTGAGAAGATATTAGAGGTTTCCCCCCCCTTCCCCCACCACCCCGGTCCCTGTGCCGAACTCTGTCCTCGCAGTGCAGGAACCAGTACTGATAAGCCGCCATCTGCTAAGGTCCACCGTCTACTCGGGTGTCCCCAGTTTTCACCTGACGCCCTTCTTCTGTCCAGCAGCCCACCCGGGACACCTGTTCACAGTGAAAGGTCATCAGACCTTCCTAGTTTCTGGTCACTTGGTCAGCTTAGAGGGCTTCTGGTCAGGTATTCTGTTGAATGTCCCTGTATTGGAACTTATTTAATATTTTTCTCATGATGTTATTGGTTCTGGGGAGGAAGACCGTAGAGATAAAATGCCATTTTCATCACCTCACATCGAGGCCACGTGCTGTGGACATGACCAGTCACTATTGGTGTTGACCTTGACCTGAGGAACACTGAGCCCTTTAAGAACTGCATGGATGTGATCTGTGGTGTTCAGGTCGGCCAACTATTCTGAGCAACACTTGGAGCTTCGAGTTGCCTTTCAGGACCACGAAAGCTGTACAATAGCCAGGAGGCTGTTGTACTCATTGCAGCTCGTAGACCTGAGTAACACGTGGGTGGGAGTTCCCGGACTGCAAGGTTAAATTCATTCAGCGTGTTTTGGGTGATGCTACAAACTAGGAATGAGTGGTAGAACAGAAAGTCTTTAAAACATTTAACATCTCCTGTCAACTGCAAACAGTTTTCACGTGTTCGGAGGTAAGGACGTCTGTACTTGTCTGTATCCATACGTGACCTTTGATTTTCTCGGGTTGTTTGGCAAAGGAACACATCTTATCTAGAAACGATTTAGCTGGCTGGTGTTGACTATTCTTGTTTCCATCCATGAATAAACCTTTTGAATGTTTGAGCAGTTAAAATTCCCACATCCTCCATTCGATCATTTCCAGGAACCAATAAGGGAGTTTAGTAGAAGTGAATCTGAATGATTTATTTGTACAGAAAGAATGAATTTCCTCTTAGTCGTACATCCGACACCCACACGATACCTCATCTGTGATGCTGGGAAGGAACATTTTCAGGAGAAATCCGATGCCCAATTAGTGTGTTTTAATTTAGTCAGTGGAATTTCCATCTGGCTCTGCAGTGTATTCTGGAGGTGAGACCAGAACAGAGCTGGGCAGCCTGCGAGTTTATGAGACCGGGTCAGGAGGCACCGGGAGCATTTCACCCAGCAGGACTGCATGGGTCCTGGCTTTTTCCTCTTTTTGTTAGTGAGTGGGGACAAAGAAAGCTCAGGGTGTTTGTTTTGTGATCAAACACTTTAATATAAAGAGTTTAAAGAAGAAAGAATGTCACAAAAATGCATGGTGGATAGATGCCTTCTCTTCCAGAGAACTTGGACATTTACAGACACATATAGACACCCGGAAGACAGGTAAATGTGTTCTCGATCTGCAATATAAGGCACAAAGCTTCATCTACTTTAGACAAGGCTGCTTTTTAAAAGCTTTATTATGTATAGTATATCTATTAGATCTATAGAGAGAAGTTTAACTTTTAAACTTTGTTATGTTGGGTACATTCACACACTAATATTGAAATTAATGACTAAACTCAGAAACATCTGAGATGAAACAAGCCGATTAGTAAAGTTTTCACTGAGTATTTTGATGCCTATTACACCTAAAACAGAGGGAATTCCAGAAGTAAAGTATCCTGGCCAAAAGATTCTGGTTTTCATGTTGTAAAATGTATCTTCTTAGTGCACTTCAAGCAGGCTCACGTGTGTCTGCTGGCCTTTGGCCCTTCTGTCTCCACGCACTTGAGTGTGTGTGACCG
This sequence comes from Desmodus rotundus, assembly GCF_022682495.2. NCBI lineage: Eukaryota > Metazoa > Chordata > Mammalia > Chiroptera > Phyllostomidae > Desmodus > Desmodus rotundus. Next base: position 4,702,277 of record NC_071389.1, on the reverse strand, counting down.
TGTACTGTCCGCCTTCCTCACTTCCCCGAGAACTTCCTCACTTCCCCGAGAACCATGCCCCCCTCCTGGGCTCCCTCGCCAGAGCAAGGTTGTTTTGGGTTTTTTTTTTTTAGGATTTTATTTATTTATTTATTTTTAGACAGAGGGGAAGGGAGGGAGAAAGAGGGAGAGAAACATCAATGTGTGGTTGTCTCTCACGTGTCCCCCACTGGGGACCTGGCCTGCACCCCAGGCATGTGCCCTGACTGGGAATCGAACCAGTGACCCTTTGGTTCACAGGCTGGAGCTCAATCCACTGAGCCACACCAGCCAGGCCTCCAGAGCGGTTTTGTCACACTGGTCAGTCATGTCCATACTTGGTCATCTCTTCCCATTTTCCCCCTTCTGTACTTAGACGTCAAGTTAGTACCTGTTTCGACTTTCTGTTTTCATGAAGGTAGACTCATGCCGTCCCTAATGACTGTGGCCTGCGCAGTTTGAGTAGAAAAGTCTGTGTTCCTTTTGACAGTTCTTGATTTCAGATGATCACATACTTTTAATATAAAAAGGTGATTCTGTACCCATAAAACTTTAAAGTGGGCCCTGGCCGGTGTGCCTCAGAGGGCTGGGTGTTGCCCTGCAAACCGAAAGGTCGCCCCGGTCGGTTCCCGGTCAGGGCACACGCCTGGGGTGCAGGCCAGGTCCCTGGGCGGGGGTGCGAGAGAGCCAACCCATGCGTGTTTCTGTCGCACATCGGCGTTTCCCTCCCTCTCTCTCCCCCTCCCTTCCCCTCTCTCTAAAATAATAAATACAATATTTACAAAAATAAAACCAGTAGAAGAAAACCGTACTGTTAGGGTGGGCCTGCGCTGCCAGGCCGGTCCGACGGTGTTTAACCAGGACCGCTGAGGGGGCTGAGCCAGCCCCGGGCAGAGCCGGTTCTGAGGAAAACACCCAGGCCTTCCAGGAACGGGGCGGGGGTTTCTCCCCACGTCTGTGCGCTGGCCGTCGGGACGTCTGCTGCCTGTTTACTGTTTCCACTGCTCTCTGTAGCTCGCTTCCCAGCCACGGAAAATGCCACGAGAGAGACTTGTGCAACCGTTAGTCACCGCGTATTATTTCCTGAGTGTTCCCTACTTCGTTTCCCTGGTAGCTGGCGGCAACATCTAGGATTTAAGTTGCTGAAGGGAATTCGGGAAAACCCACATAAATGTCTGAGATGAGGTTTGGCAAGCCGTGCGTCCTGGTGACATAACAATGTCATAACTAGCGATTTCATCAAGCAGAGGAGGCAGGAAATCCCCGTGGCTACCAGACACCCACTTAAAACTCACTGCAGTCTGAGCATCCTCGTTTGTGAAAAAATGGATTCTACACAGTGTTAAATTTGATTATCAGGCTCCTGGAATAAAAATTTGGGCCTGGAGTTTAGATGCAATGAGATTTCTTTAAAAGTGGGCATCTTAACAGACTTCGTAGAAAAGGAAGAGAAAACTTAGTAAAGTTCCCGTAAGAGGAGCGGCAGCCTCTCCGCGAGAAGCGGAGCCCTGTGCCTCGGCTCTGGCGGGGAAGCGCTGGGCCTCCAGGGCAGCCAGGGCAGCCAAGCCAGCGCAGCGCTCAGAAGGAAAACGGAGGCCCCGGCAGATCTAAAAGTCAGGCACGTGACTTTTCATTTCAGACAGTTTTTATAAACTGAAGTATCACATTTATCTGTGTTACCGCAAAGACGGCCTGACGTGTTCTGCATATTTTCCCATCCTCGATGTCTCACAGTTTGTAAGCTTTAGTTACTTCAAGTACCTTGTCTTTTTGTTCCTTTTTGTTGTTTTTAATGTGGTTTGTACCTGAGAATGTGACTAAGTTCTGTTCTGGCATTTGGTAACTTTTTATTAGAGAGACCCGTGTACCTGAAAACAAAGTTTGTTGTTCTACACTTTATTTTTATGCCAGTGTACGGTATCCCACTTACTGATTGTACCGTCTTGGGCCACTTTCTTTGTCTAATTCTTTGATGTTTAATGATGTCATGTCGGTAACTATTGAGGTGACTGGTAACCATTATTAAGTCCATTTACTGCCTTTCCTCTCTTTAGGGCACTTTTATCACATCGGTTGGGTCGTAATTCGGGTGTCACACTTTTATTGTTCGATGGTCCACCATTGCTTGGCGATTTTATCTATTAATGCTTCTTGCTGTGGCGTTGATTTAACCCAATACTATGGTGACCCGCTCTGCTCTTCTTGAATGTGTGCGGTGTCTTAGAATGGAGACGGTCCTGTTACTCCAAACGTTGACATCTGCGGACAGCAAACCATTGCTGGGTTTGCCGGACACTGAAGTCCAGCCTCCTTCCTTATGGTGTTAGAATTATATCTCCACATTGACATCTTGGGCCCTAAACTCCATCCTCGATTCCAGACCTCGGGTGCTTCGCAGGCATCTCTATTTGTTTCCCTGGGTGGCGGTGACAAAGTGCCACAAACTGGGTGACTCGAAGCAACAGAAATTTATTGTCAGACAGCTCTGGAGGCCAGGAGTCTGAAGGCAAGGTGTTGGCAGGGCTGTGCTCCCTGAGACTCCAGGTAGAATCCTTCCTCACCTCTCCCAGCTCCTGCGGTGGCCATCAGTCCTTGCATTCCTTGGCCCACAGCGGCAGCACTTCAGCTTCTGCTCCATGTCCGGTTTGGGTGAAGGCCCCCCCCCCCCGCCCCACCACTGCAGTCGGACCTCACCTTAAGTAATCACATCTGTAAGGCCCTTTTCCAACTCAGGTCACGTTTTAAGGTACTGGGGGCTGGGACTTCAGCATCTCTTTTGGGGAGACATAACATTTTCATATTATTTTATACAAATTTTATAAAATGTTTCTATAATTTTAACAGCTTTGTTGAGATGTCTTCTTGTGGTTTTATGAAAGATGGTTTTTGCCTGAGGTCCTCTGTATTTGCTGGGTCTCTGCCCCATCCCTTTGCCCTCTCCACCCTGCCCTGTTCCCCACCCCCACTGGTCTTCTCACGGCCCCCACAGATCACTGAGCTCTCTGCTCCAAACTCACTTCTTCAAAGGGGCGTCTTGTGACCACCCTGTCTGAAGCAGAAACTCTCGTCCACTGCCCTGGGCACTAGCTGGCATTTTATGTGCCTGCTGTCTGTCTGCCCGGCTGGAACGTAGGGCCCATCAGGGCAGGACACTCACCTTGTGTCTCGACACCGCATTCCCAGGGCGTGGAACGTGGCCTGGCCTAGCTGGCACACGGTACATGTGCGTTGAGTTAACGCAAGAATGAGTATGGCTGTGGCCTCGTCCGTTTCCCTCTGGCCGTGTTGAGCAGAGACCTGAGGCAGAGGGAAGGAGGAGATGTAGGGAAGAGTGTTTGCTTGAGTGTGGGAGGGTAATACGCCCCCAAGCACCTGAGGCAAGAGCCCGTTTGGCCAGTTCAGGGAGCAGTGGGGTAGCCAGGTGAATGAGGGCAAGGAGCAGGAGGTGGGATCAGCGAGGCGGCCCACAGCAAGCCTCTTTCCCCTCCCCACGGTGTCCTGGCCCCCTGCTCTTCCCTTCTGGCTGCTCCAAGCGGTTTTCTTCTCATTCCTGGGTGGGGGTTGAACTGTGACCTCCGCCTCATCATTCTATGTCCCAGCACCTCACAGCATTTATCACCAGCAGTGAATTCCTTTATTTTTTTATTGTCTTACCCCACTACCCCAGCTGACATGTGGGGGCCCAGATCGACTGTGTTTGATAACCGTCGTGCTCCTGGGGCCTAGTGGGTGCACACTCCCTCGGGTGCTGGTTAAGTGAGGGACGAAGTATGGGGTTGGCCAAAAAAGCCCTTTCGTTTTTTCTGTAAAATAAGACACATGTTTCATTTTCACCAATAACTTTATTCATTTGGGTATTTTGAGGATGTTGACTATCTCCCGCTATCGGCTTCTAGTGGGTAGAGGCCAGGGGTGCTGCTGAACATCTTCCAATGCATCAGACAGCCCCGCAGCAGAGAATCATTTGGCCAAAAGGTCAGTAGTACCGAGAAAGTTCACAAACCACTTTTGACACGTGTGATCAGTCACAGCACCTTCTCCACACATCTTTTGTGTGTGTTTCAGTTGCGTTTTTACCTTTCTTGAAATACAAAAGCGTAATACACTGAAAATGTTGCGTATCTTCTTCCATCTTCAGTACTTAAATGGCTGCACAAAAATTCACCAATTTTGACAAGTTTTAAAAAAATGCACGCTGATATGACAGCTGTCACAATGCACTCTAACAAAATTATCTTGAATGAAGTTAAAGACAACTCAGCGCTACTGGAGCCATCGTACGGAAAGAACTACACGGACTGTTCCGCCAACCCAGGAGTTTGAATGCGTCCCCCTGAGTGGCTTTAATGTGCAGAAACTTGTCTGTCTTTTACTGGGGGGAGGGAAAAAGGAGAAGAAGAGAAAAAAGCAGCCGCGTGTGAACACGGCCCCCACCTCCCGTCTCTGTCACCCAGCGACACGACTATATTTCTGGCACCCTCCCATGTGACATTTCGTGGTTCCCATGACCTTAAAGCGTGTCCCTTATGAATACTAAGGCTCTGTGTGCCTCTTACCACACGTATCAAGTTTTTACCCAAAATATTTTCCCAGTGTTTCTTTTTCCATGTTCTTCATAACATCAACCTTATAAGGCACATAAACGTTTCTAGTCTGAGTTTACATGGGAAGAAAAGTGAAGTGAATTGCCTACCATGAATAAGCATGTCAATGAGCTTTTCTTAAGTGGTCTGTTTACCAATTTGCATTTATTTATTGTGTGCTTTATACAAGGCATGGGGACAGGCCCCGGGCCTGCGGGGTGAGCTGAGCCGGGCAGACACAGGTCCCGCCTTCCTGAAGCTTACATTCTGTTGGGAGATAGATATTAAAACACATTCACATAGAAAGTCTGGAGTGACTGTTTACATGTCAGTGACACAGAAAGCGTGTGCGAGGCAAGGAAAGCACCTTACAGGGGACCCACGCTCATCTTGGGGTTGAGGGAAGCTTCTTTACTGGTTGCCCCCCCAATAATCCTTCTCCCTTTTTTTTTTTGTTACAAACAGAACTCAGACTTTGTTTGGATCAGCAGAGTATCCAGCTTTAAAAACCCCATTTTTGTTCCTCCCTCACAGCTAGGGGTGTGCAGGGCCCATGTCGCCGTGGAGCGCTGGATGCCGCCCCTCATCCTTGGCTCTTCCTTCCGCTTCCTGCGGTTCTGGGTGTCCGGCGATGGCCGTGAGGATAGCAGTCACATGCTGGGGCCAGGTGGGCGGGGGGGCGTGGGTGGGCTGGATGATATGCAGGCCCTACTGCACCCGCCTGGATTCTCTGTCCCCCGACGGCTTGTCGGGGGGTGACAGTGAGCCTCTCTCTGATTAGGCCACAGGAGGTGGGTTTCTACTACATGCGCTTGGGCCAGTTCCTAACAGCTTACTGAGGATGTGACATGTGAACTGGGCTCTGAAGGACACGAGTGACAACTAACAGGGGACAGGGCCGGGGAAGGAGCACTCGCAAGGCCCCTTGCTCCGATTCGAAACCCAGTGGTTCATCATCTGAGGTGAGGGGTATTGGAGGAGGACTCCTTGATTACCTCTGCACTTGGCCTTGGGGATGGGCCAGCTGCAGCAGCAAAGTCTAGCCATAGTGGTGACATAACCATTGTAATAGTTAACACTTGCCATGTGCCAGGCACTATTCTAAAGGATTTACACGTGTCACCTCATTCAGTTCCCGTGACAACCCTTTGAGGAAGGTGCTGGCGCTGTCCCCACTCTACAGCGGAGGAAACTGAAGCAGAGGGACACGCAGCCACTCGCCCAAGACTGCGTAGCTAGTAAATGGGGGAGCCAGGACTGGAACCCAGGTAGTGTGGCTGCAGAGCCTGAGCTCCTTAGTCCACGACAGGCAGAGCTTGACCCAGCCCTTGAACTCATGGCCGTCCCCTTCCCTTTGCTGACGAGGAGGGTTCCTGAGGTGTTCGCACAAACACGAAATGTGGACCGTTCTTACCAGGAGTGTACTTCTGGATTCTATATCCCTGTGGGGCTGATGAGCCAAGGAGGTGGTGGTTTTGGAAAACTTCGAGAAGACCTCTCCTCTTTATGGCTTCTGAGCTCCCTGCTGGAAGACTTTCTCGCTTGCATTATGAAAAGTAGGTAGCTCCATGTTTATCCCTGCAGGTATATCGACACCCTGCCCCAAATTCTACTGATTTCTTCCAGTTACGATAAAATAATCATCCAGAGTGCACAGGGCTCATCTAGCCTTGAGACCCGCACCTTGTCCGCCCCCACCGTTCTTCCTGAGTCCCCTCGGACAATGGCCATCTTCCCCTGCAGGTCCGGCCCAGGACACCTCAGAGGGTAACACGCCAATTCGTAGTTCGAAACTATTGCAAAACCTGCGACAAGTAAAGTGGAGTAGAGATATTGGGAGTAAGCATGTAGAGACTTTGGGCAGGTTGGCATTCCCCCAACACCCAGGCACACGGCACACGCACTGGCCTTGTGGACAGGACAGGGCAGGGCCGCCCGGTGCCGGGGACCTGACAAGAGAATTCGGTTAGAGCGGGAGTGGTGCGACAGTCCTGGGCAGGAGGGCCACTTGCAGGCTTAGGATGGGTTGGAGGTGGAAACATAGGTGGTCCTTCACCACAGACGTCTGAGAGTCACAGCTCGGACCCACATCAGCGTCTTCCCCTCGGACTCGCCGTGGCCATCAGGCTGTGCCGTGTGGTCTCGCGCTGGACCTCATGTGTTGTAGCTTTATTCTAGCAGTTTCTCTGGGGGTCTCCCCTCCTTGCTTGCATCGCAGGGCCTGCGGCGGCAGAGCCTTCCTCTCTCGTATCTGCCAGGACATTTAGCGTGATTCTGCGTACAGTAAGTGCTCGAGGTTTGGGGGGGGGGGGGTTGTTTGTTTGTTTTCACTATGAAAAAATGTGTAAGATGAGGTAGTGTTGGGAAGTCAGAAAGAGATGACTCTACTTTGCCTCACTTAGTGCTAAAAGGGAAAAAATCGCAAATAACTCATTTTATAGAAATACAAAGTCAGTGAAGAGCCTTCAGACAAACTGTTGTAATGACCAGTTGTGGGAGCCAATTATGCGCCAGACATTGTGGTAGGTGCTTTACACGTATTATTTCATTTGATCTTGATTCTGTCTCAAAAGGAGGTGTTTTGCAGATGAAGGAAATGAGGTATCAGAGAGGTTGAGCAACTTGCCCAAGGTCACACAGCTACTAAGCAGTGGTGGTCTGTCTGACTTCAAAGCCCGTGAACCTTTTCTGGCTCCCATTAGTGCTCCATAACTGCGCTTATTGCTAAAAGGGAGCGCTACTGCATATAGAAAATACTTTAAATGCACTCTTGTCATTTTTCCCCCCTAAAATTGCTTTCTTTGTAATTGCTTCGATGTCTTATATTTCCATTAAAGTTTTTCCCATATATACTTAACTTTTACTTCAGGGGATGGGGCAGAAGCTACACTCAGTCCAGCAGATTACAATTCCAGCTTTTACCTTGGCGTCTCTTGGGAGTAGAAAGAGACGAAGCCTTCTTCTCTGGGTGTAATTAGGCTGTAATTCAGCCTCCTCGCCAGGGAGGTCGGACAGGCAGCTTTAGCAGAGGTCTGGTCCTGGCGGAGAGCGGTAGGTGGTTACACGCCTCTCTGCTCTGTCATCGGGCCCTTTCTGGTATGGGGTTTTCAGATGCCACTTTCGGGGGCTGTGGGGATAATTGTTTTTTAGTGTTTTTGGTAGTTTCTAAGGCTTTTGTTATTTAATTTACGTATACGTATTTATGTGTTCATAATATAATGTCTTCGCAAATTATTTTGACAACTTGCTGGCCTGAGTTAGAATTGAATTGCCGTTTAGATAAGACAAAGGCACATTTACTATAGACTAAGACACTCAGCGTGGTCATTAAATAGTCCTCCAGAACGTACATTTAAAATTGTATTCCTTCTGCTGTAGTTTTAAAAATAAAAACAACTACTTCAAGGATAAAGTTTGAAAGAGGTAAAAATGAAGTGTTTTTTTTTATGGTGTTTGAATTTCTAAATCAGAATCGGGTCTATTCTTTAAAAACGATTTTTAGGTTTTAAGAAACAAGGTTAGTAGGAATTGTCTGTATTCAATGCCCTTAACAAATTCAAAGGAAATGTCAAAAAATTTCAAAAGGTGGTGGAGAAACTCATTCTTTCATAGTTTATTTTGAGGCACTCTAGTAATTGAAAGAGAAAACAGGATCCTTATGATTCAGGATGTTATTATAAGAAGGGGACATGGAAGGAAGGGAAAGAAGTAAATTTCCCTCTTTGGAATTTAAGTGGTCTGCTGAAGAGCACTTCCCTCAGCGGGGTACCTCTAAAATGCAGGCATGCTAATTAAGCAGTTTTCCTGTAGTCCACTCTCTGTTGCATCACTGTTCCTTTACTCCCTCGCGTCTCACTGGTCAATGCCTGAGTTCTCTCTGCTAAATGAAGCTCTCCCTCTGTCCCTTCCTCTCCGGTCCAACTGCCCTGCAGGTCCATCCCTTGCCTTTTAACTGGTCCCCTTGACCCCGGGACCCTCCGTTCTCCCACCCACCTTTCACCTGGCTGCCAGAGCGATGCCATTTTTTAAGTCATAACCTGGTCACGTCATTCTGCCACTTAACCTCCTTCCGTCTTCAGTTCTCCCAGGAAGAAAAGAAAAGATAAAACAGAGGCACAATAACAATAAGGATAAGGTAAGACACAGGGCCCTTGTGTTTTCATTCTTTCCCACCCTTCCTTCCTCCTCACCACTGGCCTAGCCTCGGGGACAAGCCAATGACTCCCAGGCCTGACCTTTTGGTCACACCACGTACTTGCCCAAGAATGTCCTTCCCTAGCTTGCCTCCCCACCCTGGGGCTCAGCAAAGGTTAGGTATCATCCCCCCCTTCATATGCCTTCCATAATAATCTCTCCCCTCCTTCCTCTGCTCCTATTGAACCAACACCCTGGTGCATTTTCAACATTAATCTAGGTTACCTACGTTTGCATTAGTCCGTTTGTTCCTAATAATCATGTTTTAGCAGCAGCGTGGCCCTGTGGCTGGGACCTGGGGCTCGGCGTGCTGGCTGTCTGGATTCCAAGTCTGGCCTTGCCATCCTGAGCTGGGGTGACCGGGCCATTCCTCAAGCCATCTGCGCTTCATTTCGCCCACTGGTAACAGGGTGTCATGTGGCGCCCACTTCGGGGAAGACTCAGCGGGTCTGTGCATGTAAAGCTCTCGGAACCCTGGCTGTCCCGAGGTGGCATGTACGAGCATTTTTTCCACTCCATGAAGAAGCCGTTATGTGAATTCTATTGACTGTATTTGAAAAAATACTCTAAAAGTATTTTATTTTTGTTATTACTGCATTCATCTGTGAGCTAGAGACTGGAGCAATTAAAATCAATGGTAACAAATTGTTATTTGCTGGTAGAGTTCTTAGGAAAATGAGTAACTTAAAGGAATTTTGTACTCTTGAGCAGAAAAGTTTGACGTGATTCTTGAATTTTAGTGATTTTAGTCATTGGTGGATTGTCTATGATTCATTGAGTGAGTTTCCTTGGTTTCTGAGAACCCAGAGCTCAGGTGAGGGCCGGGGACAAGGTCGCTGTGCACAGCTGAGCCGGAGCGCCTAGAAACACATCCTCCGCTGTCCGGTACAAACTTTGTCGCCCGGGAACTCCGTTCGGTGCTTTAGTTTCCGTGGCTGATTCCAATTTTCACCATTGGAAATGATGCTGAAATGAACATCTTGCGCCCCAAACTTTGTGTGCCTTTAATGACTCCCTTAGACCCTACTGGTCGAAGCAGGATGGTCAGATTAAAGTAAATAATGAATGAAGTCTTCGGATACTGATTGCTACTTTACCTTCCCAATCATTGTATGCATTCATTCACACCTTCACCAGCCGTGCTTGGCATCAAGGAGTGCTGGTCTTCTTTGAAACATCTTTCCTAACCTCATAGGCAGGAGGGAGAGGGGGAGGGAGGAGAAATAAAGAAGGTATTAATCTCCTTCGGCCAGGGGGGGAAGCCCTTCATTCTCACTGGCGTTTGCTTTATTTGTTTTTAATAAAAGATTTATGTCTCAGGTTTCACTGTTTTGCCGATCACAGGATTTTCAATAACCAGAACTTTTCATATCTAGTGCATTTTAAAAAATCTACATACCTTAAACACAAGAGGAGAAAAAGCCTATTTAATTACTCTTGCCTGTGTTAAGTGGGATTCAGAAGCATCCCAAGACTCCAGAATCTCCAGACTGGCTTCTGCAAAGGCCAGCAGTTGAAATCAGAGAGACTCCGCCGGAAGCTTCATATCTGCATTTACTGGGCGGCAGCACGCAGAGCCCAGTTGGTGACAGACTTGCAGAAATCGAAGAGACAGCTGATATGTATTGCTTGTGGACCAAAATTTGTGGCGATGTAGTTTGCAAAATGGCCAGGAGTATTAATTTTGTTGCTCTTTATCCAAAACCGTCTATGGATCAGAAAGATTAGTGCCTAACTCTGTAATGACGGGTGACAGTGTTGTGACCTCCTGCAGTTTCCTCGTGGGGCGCTCCAAGGAATGATTATGGGTGTAAAGAGGGATGTTTGCATACTCATGCCTACATAGTGGCTAGACATGAGGATTTCACCAGAGATATGTATTTTAAAAATTCAAATATACTTCATGGTATTTGAAGGTGGCATCCGGGGACCTGAGGGAGGGAAGGAAGGGGTTAAAACGGTGGGAGGGAGCTGGGGCAAGCCTCTGGGCCGACTGCTCATTAGGAGATCTGGTATTTCAGGTTAGACGGGGCTCTGGGAATGGCTGCTCCTTTGTTCAAGAGAAAAAGTGCTTTAGATCTGGCTGTGCTCTCAGCTCAGACGGGACTGGTAGAAAATGGATCCCAGACCTTTCCAGCATCAGAAAGTAAGGTGGGGCCATGCAAGGCCTGGAGCAGACTGTACCCCACAAATCCTCGGGACAGCATCTCTGGACCCTAAGGCTACAGGAATCACGGCCCAGAACACAGCTGAGGCTGTGAGACCCAGCCCTGACAACCACCCCCAGCCCCCACCCCCACCAGGAATAAATCACAAACACGAGGATCTATTCACAAATGTTTGGGTGTCCGTCTTTCTTTACTCAGAGATGGTGAAAGTCACACTGAAATTGCCATTTTTACTTTTCAGATCATTTTATTTTCCTGCTTTTCATATTTTGGGACTCATTTATTTATTTCTCTGAAGATCAGTTTATGTGTGTGGATTCCTTCTCCTGTGTGTGTGTTTTTAGTTGCTTTATTTAACCTGTGACTAATTGGTTCAATAAAAACAACATGTACTCCTAGAGTTTGGGAGAACAGACACGCTGTTCCAGGCCTGATGGAGAGGAGTGAATGCCCTGTTCATTCCCGTCATTCTTTACACCTCCCTCTCCTTCAGAATTACCAAAGCCGTGTTAGAAAGTTCTTAACCTGTACCGAGTCCAGGGTTATGTTTCTTTGGAATCAAACTGATTGATTCCTTTAGGAATTTACCAACTAAGCACTCTCAGGCTAAAAAAATGACTTTTCCTCCCACCTTCTAAGTTCTTCTGGCTGAGCTAATAATCAAATTAACAGAGACAGATTAACAGGAGGAAATTAAATTTTAATACAAGCGCATGAAAATTCCAAGGACAGTGAGGCAGCATGGGGTACAAATGGCGTTTTGGACAAAGGAGAAAGGGGAGGGAGGATGGGATGTTAGGTTTCAGAAGTGAGAACGGGTGACGGGCAGGTAAGTGAGGAAGAGCTGAACACACACGGCAGGAAAACTTCTTGCTGGGTAACTCAGAAACGATGAGACACAGGGGTAACCTGGTAAACAGGCCCCTGCTTGACCCCTCCCATCCACCACATTCAGTTTAAATTAGGCTGCTAAGGGGAGCGCCCTAAGATTTCCTTCCAGGTGTATGTCTTTCCCTCTGACCGCTTAGGCAGGAAAGGGGGGTGGGTCAAAGGTTCTTGATGAGTCTTTTGTTTCTCAATAAGTAGCTTAAAGATCAATATCCCGACAGGGAGCCTTAGGGTGGCGGGACTTGCGTTCACCCGAGTCTCTACCATTCTGTAGACGTTCTCACCCCCAGGGCACAGCCCCTGAATTCCTCCAGGCTGTACCCGGGGCCTGAAGGGAAGGAGGGGCAAGAGAAGGAAGTGGTCCGGAAGCAGAGAGAGAGAGAGAGAGAGAGAGAGAGAGAGGGAGCGCGCGAGCGAGCAGTGAGGCCGCTAGACCTGGAATGTAAAATAAACCACACACTTGTGATTTCCCAGAACCAGCGATAGGCCGGAAGTCAACACCCTCGGGTTCTAAGCTCGGCCTGCTTCTGGGGTGGCGCAGCTGCGCAATTTCATTTCACCTCTCGGGTCCCCATCTCTATGCCTTGTAATGTGGGAACCATCACACCTGTGCGGCCCGTTTCCCCAGGACGGTTGTGAGCATCCGGAGGAGTGGTGTGTGCAAACTCACTCTGTAAGCTCTAGCAGGGGTGTCCAACCCGCGGCCCAGGATGGCTATGAATGTGGCCCGACCCAAAATCGTAAATTTACTTAAAACCTCTTTTTTGCTCATCAGTTTTCATTAGGGTTTGTGCATTTAATGTGTGGCCCAAGACAACTCTTCTTCCAGCGTGGCCCAGAGACGCCAGAAGGTTGGACACCCCTGCCTAAAGCTCTTTCCATGAATAATATGTCATTATCATTTCGGAAAGAAAATATAAGAGACAGGCAGGAAAGTGCATCCACATTGGGAATTCGTGCTGGAGCGAGAGTTTAGTGGTCATGGGGAAGAGTCCTTCGTGGGGGGCAAGCTGGAGGGGTATTTGGGGAAGAACATTCCAGGTGGAGGGAACAGCAGGGCTGAACAGGCAGCGGGAGGGGCACAGGGTCGGGGGAGGAAGTGAGCATTTGGGGCGGGGGTGGGGGGCGTTATCCGCAGGAGAAGGAGGAGGTCCGGGCAGAGGAGGTAGGCCCACCTATGGGGAACTGATACCCAGGAGGCTGGCGCAGAGTCGGCAGAAGAGGGTGCTGACTCCGAGTGTGAGTACTCAGAAGCGGCTAGGTTCTAGAACTGCCTTGAAGGGAGGGCCCACAGGACGTGCTAGGGGAGGGAGAGCAAAGATTCCCAGGGTTGGGCTTGGGCAACCAGAAGGATGGGGTTGCCAGTGAGGAGACAGGGAAGCTGCCGGCAGAGGAAGTTTCGGGGCACAGATGAGGGGCTCAGTTTCCACGTACAGCTGTTGTCTATCATTCACCAGGGAATGCGTGCTGAGGGCCTACTGAGTGCTTGGAGCTTTTCTGTATGGGCACAGAGATAGGAGCGTGAGGTCTCTCACCTCCGCCCTGGAGTGTTCCACTTTTGTAGCTATCTTTCCTCTCGGAGAAAGTTACACACGTGCTTTCCTTGTGTCTGCTTCCCCATGTAAGTGACGTCCAGTGCATTCTCTTTGTCACTTCTATTGTCACTGTTGAAATATCTTTTGGTTTTCCTTCCTCCCCAGTGGAGTACCAATTTGCTGAGCTTGTCTTGTAAGTGAGTCTTGAATAAGTGAGATATTCCTAACTTTGTACTTTCCCCTCTGCGGGCCGTCAGCTAGTCTCTGCTTCGCACAGCTTCTTGGTCTTTTCAGCATGCGTGCAGGCCAAAGAAGCCACGGGCTGGGGGTGGGGGGGGAGCTGAGAAGCCCCACGTCGATCAGATCTGAATGGCTAAAAAAATCAAAACAGTATATCTATGCATAACTAGTGAAGGGACCCAAGTTTTGCTACCCTAAAGCTGCCTTTTTGGGATACTGATTTTAAGCTGTGCATTAAGAAACAAGATTCAGAAAGAACCTTTGACCCCCACCCCCCTTTCCTGCCCAAGAAAATCAGACGGAAGAACCTGCTTCGGAGAGGCAATCGTAAGATGTTCGCCTTTCACCGAATTTGGATTCAGTGTGGTGGTCAGAGGACTTCAGGCCTGTTAGTCAGATACCACCCCCCCACCCCCCACCCCCATGTCCCTTGTCTCTGAGTAGCCCAGCAAGGGTTCTCCACCAGGTGTGTTCCAGTCTTCCTCACCTACCTGTAAACGGCCCACTCTCACTTCTGAAACCTCAGACCCCATTCCCTGCTTTCCTCCTTTGTCTGAATGTCTTATATACCCAACGTTGCCTCCTTGTCGGGGATTTTCATGCCCATGAGAATTCCCTGTGCGCATGTATTAAAATCGGATTTTTTCCTGTTAGTCTGTCTCTGTGAATTTGATCATTAGCTCAGCTAGGAGAACTTAGGAGGCGGGAGGAACATTATTATTGTTTTAGCGCCCACACTAGTTGGTATACTTTTCCTCAACTGGATTATAAATTTTGCTTGCATTCTCTGTGAGGATAGTATTCTTTACACAGGAACGCCCACGGCGAGTTGTGATAACTAATATAGCACAGGAAGGACCCACTCGGAGGAAGGGGCGCCAGGGGAGGCTGCGCCACAGAAGTTCATGCCGATAGAGTCAGGCACGGGGCTAACCATTTCTATCCAGAAAAATGGATTTATCACGGAGCTAACGCAAAGAACACATGGCTTGGTCAAAAAATTCCTTTTAATTCTAAGCATTGAACGATAAACCATAGTTCCTAAAATGCATGCTTTCTTCCAACAGCTGATTTCAGGGTTTTTGCTGGAATTCAAGTGGTTTCCCAAGAAGACCAGTGGTTTCCTGACGAAGCTGATCACGCTCTCTTGAAATCAAGAAAGGGGGTGAGTGTGAATTTGCTCTCTCTTAGGCTTCTAGAACTCTCTCAGCCCAGTGGCCTTTGATGAGGCCTGAATTTTCATTTCAGTTGCGCAGATGACTGTGTGACGTTGGGAAGGTGTCGCAGGACGAGGTACAATGAGTGACATGGCACCAGCAACCACTAACACAGTCTGTACGGAACCTCAAAATTGCTGCCTGTGCGGCATTCGAAAGGACGAAAGACGTCCCCCAACATAAAATGCCTGGAGCTGCAATGACATGTTGTTGTCATGCTGCGTGTTACAAAACGGAGCCGGTGCCGAGTATCACTGCAGGCGGGGGCAGTGGGGTGATCAGTGAGGCGGGAGGAGAGAGTTTGGAGGAGCGAAGGCGCACTCACGCTCAGGACTGCCCCTGTCCGAGGACGGAACAGGGCTTGGCAGGAGCGCCCGTGAGCAGCCAGGAGGGAATTGGTTTCCCAGCTGTTCTGCTCTATTTCCCTCATTAGTCTTTGCTCCCACGGTCGAAAAGCAAATACCGGATCTCAGCGCCTACAGGACTGGTCAAGGACTGTAGCTTCCCTCGTGGGTGACTCATAGGCCCGAGCAAACCACCTACTGTAAGGGCTGGCCGTGGACCACGGCTGGCCACAGCTGCTGCAGCTGCAGCAGCAGCAGCTTCTGAACTTGACCTCCACACTTTGCTCTTGACCATGGCTGTCACCTTAATGGGATCCTCAGGTGGGGTTTAGACATAGGGGCTGCTGCTCATTATTCCTAAACTGTATTTCTCAATTGCTATGAAAAGACCTTTGTTGGGGCTGGGGAAACTCTTCCCCTTAGCCCTTTAGTCTTCTGGTTGCTTGAATAATTCAAACAACATAAACAGATTAATAAGAGAAAATGAAAATTTTAATACATGTGCACAGGGAATTCACATAAGCTTGAAACATTGGGCATATATGACATTTTGGACAAAGGGGAAAGGAGGGGTTGGGGCATTAGGTCTCCAAAGTAGGATGGGTGACTTATGGGTGGGTGACGAAGAGAGGCCCATGCCTGTCAGGGAAGGTGCTACTAGTCAGAGATGGTAGGACTCGGAGTGACCTGGGCAGACAGACCCCAGTCTTCCTGACTAAACCCTTGCCAGGGTGGACACTTCTCAGGTGACTAGGGAGGTCTTCCTCTCTGAACCTCTTTAAGAAAGAAGGGGAAGTGAAAAGCTGATCCTGAGTTTGTTGGGCTTTGAGGGATTTCAGCTCGAACCCGTGGGCCAGGGTGGCACATTTCAGGGACACTTGCTCCCGACCCCCACACCTGGGAGGACAAACTTAATCTTTACTTCAAATGTAGTATTCTAGGAGGCTAACGCGATTGAAAACTCCTCAGCACGCACTTGGGTGCATAAATGACGAATTCCTAGAAGAATAAAGGTTTTGGTTCATTTGAGGCTTGGTTAATATTCGCTGCTATGTCAGGATAAGTACGGGCTGAGCTACCTTTGCAAGAACTTGTTCCTTAAGCCGGGCGACCTCCTGCCACTTCTGCAAACCTCTCCTCCACTCAGCGGCCCGCTTTCGTGGCTTCACTGGAGACAGGCAAAATGCGGCTCCTGCCTAAGGAAGCTTCCGCCCCAGCTGTGGATGCAGGCCAACCCGAGACGATCATAGGACCACAGGGTACAAGTAGGGCTGCCACTTCAGAGAAAGTGCTTATTTTGTACCCTAATGCCTGTGTCTCTCAGCCCAACATTTTACGTAGTTTTGCTATGTTTTAAAAAATTGTTCCACTGGACTGTAAACACGATGAGTCAGAGGCCACATTATTTTCCTCCCTGGGCCTCCTCTCTGTCCCAGTACATGCCTACCACACGGGACACAGCACGCTGCACGTAGCACATGCCTGTGAGCATCTGCCGAGTGACTGAGTTGGAAAAGTTTGTCGAAAAGTTGCCGCTCGGGCCCTGCTCCTGGACAGAGAGGACACATACTGCCGGCCTATGAGTCATTTGTTCTGGGCCTTGAGGAAGAATTTGAAAACTCAAAACAGAGTGGGGACGCACACCCGTTGGTGGGGTGACTCCCGCCGAGCGAGTGTCCGTCAGGCGAGATAAGGAGGCAGGGAGGAGGCCAGCGGGGGTGTTGTTTTTGGAGGACATTTGGAACATTAGGTGGCTAGGTGCCATGGGAGGTCCTAGCACCGGTGCTGTGGGCGGCCCGTGGACCAGGTTCAGAGCATTTTCCTTCCCATCTCATGCCAAGGACACCGTCGTCTTCGTAGGTCCCTCAACTCATCTGTCATGCCTGTGGTGGCAGTGAAGGGCAGGTGGGGTCTGCTGCCTTGATTTCATTGTCCCTCCTTTTGGAGTATGCGCCTTTTATCTGTACGTTTAGTTCGCCCTGGAGTTGGTTTATTTTGGGGAGAGAGTCTGTGTGCCTTTGGAGATATGGTTTGAATGTCGGATTGAGAAAATCCTTCTCTTTCCTTGGGAAGGAACCCAGACACCTTGATACGGATGCCATGCATGAGCCCCAGGAATTCTCTGCAGTCAGAAAGATACCCAGCTAGTGCTGGTGACAGGGGAAGCAGGGAAAAGTAGCAGGTATGGGGGAATGCAGGCATGTCCTTGGTGACCGAGTGGGTGGGACATCTGGGAAGAGACTGGCAGACATGAGGGCTGTGGGCTCCCTACCTGGGAGCCACACAGCTCAGGTGACTGCAGGTCCAGGCTCCATGCCCACCAGAAATGATAACACAAGCAATATTTTCAGTGAGTCTCTGATGGTACTCTGGGTGGAGTGTGTCCGCAGCTTCGGTCAGAGGCTTAGAGGCGTCCACAGGTGCAGGAATCAGTGGGGCAGACCAGGAAGGGGAGAGGAGGAAGGTCAGAACGCCAAGGGGAGACCAGCGTCTCAGGGGGAAGCCAGAGGAACCGT
This sequence comes from Desmodus rotundus, assembly GCF_022682495.2. Lineage (NCBI taxonomy): Eukaryota > Metazoa > Chordata > Mammalia > Chiroptera > Phyllostomidae > Desmodus > Desmodus rotundus. The sequence goes on along the minus strand of NC_071389.1, from coordinate 4,684,574 downwards.
TCGTCAGCAGAAGAAATGTCCAAACCTTTAAGAACCCTAGTGAGTTTATTTGAGCCCAACTGACGACAGTTGTGGGGAAGCAGGACCTCATTGGACTGAGGAAATGCTCCGGGCGGCGGCGGTTTGCACCTTATTTTGTACATTACAATCAAAGGAGAAGACGTAAGGGGGTGAAATTCCTTGGTGATCAATTAGGGAGGTGGGAGAAAGTGAAGCGGGGAAATCTCTGGGATCGGATGAGAAGTAGAACAAATAGACACACACTTCTTTTACAGGGTGGGTACAGGATGGTTAACAGCCAACAATTACCAGGATAACCCTAACCAGGAGGGGCTTTGTGGTCTCGCTCTGGTGCCCTGCCTGTGCTTTGAGGGGTCCAGGAAAAGGAGATTTGACATCCCTAACCTATGCTATCCTAGGTGCAAAGAGACAACAGGCTCAGTTAGGGTGAAGACTGACTTTTGTCGGGGAAGATTCCAGCCTGGGACAGGACTGCCTGCTATGACCTGCCTTCATATAGACCGGTTGTAATTTCAGACCCTGGGTGTCGCGTCCGTCAAGTCAAATGTGTTTGTTTAATGTCCTAGTTCAGCAAAACCATTGCAGGTAATTGACCTTTAAAAAGTTATCTAAAGGGATTAATGCTCATCTCTCCCTCTTTTAAAAATATAGTTATGGAATGCCGTTGGAATGGAGCATGCTCTGAAACGTTGACTCTTTCCAACACATCAGATGCTTATTGCAGAACCTCTGAGTGCACTGAGGTATTTGTGGCATGTGGCATTCTTTTTCAGGCACAAGTACCGTTTGTCACAGAATGACTTTTCTCTGTAAGGTGCCTGTTCTTTGAGGATCTGTGGGGAGGCATGTTGTGGGTACACCGTATTGCGTTAGGAATGGATGGAGGAGTGCTTGCCAGAGGCCTTGGCCCTGCCTGGCAATTTTTGAATTTTGAAATAAATGCAGCTGGAATAATTTTCGATCCACCTCTCTTGCTTGGCAAACCTTCAGTGTGTACAAAAGAAAGAGAGAAAGAGTGCACTGGAGAGAGAAAGGGAGGCGGGGAAGGGAGAAAAGAAGGAAGGAGGGAAGGAAGGAAGGAAAAGAAAGAAGAAGAGAGGAAGAAAGAGAGGGAGGGAGGAAGAAAGGAAGAAAACAAAAGAAAAGGAAAGAAACTGTTGGAGGAGGCTCGAATTAACCATCATGATATGTCTTAGAATTGCCACTTCACAGTGGGTCAGCTCTGGCTCCTGTCCAGGTTAGCATCCAGGAAGAAGAGATTATTACTGCGTTAATGCATCTAATTGCTGAGCACAAGGCCAGGTACATTGAAGTGTTTAATGAATATTAGCTATTATTGTTTTTAAAAAAATCATTGTTGTTTAGAATTGTGAACTTCCTGGGATTCAACTTGCCCCTGAAAAGGACATGATTATGGACAAAATTGCCTTCTGTCCGCACATGGTCTGTCAGCGCTGGACTAAAATACCCAAGTTTTACACTAGACACATTCAAAGGAGACCATTCATCACAGGGAAATGTTTTTTAGTTCTTCTCCGGCTTTGAAACCGGCTTCTGTGTTACAAGGTTTTCAGGCACTCGCAGTGCACTTGTAGAACCAGATAAGTCTAGCAGCCCACGCAACCTTCACCTTCTGGGTCTGATTCCTTTCTGAGTCCCCAGGAGGGACCAGCTCTTGGACTTTTGCCTCCATGTCTCTCCTCCTAGGGCTGAATCGGACCTTTGGCGTTTCCTGTTCTATGCTGAGAACCAGAAGCTGTCTGGACTATCTCATAGGACACTTCCTGATCTGTGAATCTTTAGAGCGTGAAGATCAAGTTTTCCCCTTAACCATCCCCCTGGTCCTCAGTCTCCCGGGGACATGTGTGTATTTCATTACGGTCCCACCGTTTCCCACGTTCAGTGACACATATGTGGGTTACAGTGTGTACAGTCAGAGAACACCGAAGGTTACCAGTACAGATTTATTGCTTGTTACATCACTTTACTGTAGGGCTGATTCACTAAATCAGTTTATTTAGTAATTAAATAATATTAAATACAGCAGCTGTACCAAGTCACACCGCCTCCTCCCTCTTCTAATCAGTAGCTTGATAAGGCTGGTCTGCACCCACAGGGACAGGCCGTGGAGACACGGTGTGAGCTTCTCACTATAGCCAGTCTGTGCTGACAGACAGCTAAGCACCCAGAGGACTCCGTGTGCCTGAAAACGTAGGCAATCTTCTTCTGTCAATAATTCCCTGTTCACGTTTAAGGTTTGTTTGTTTTGTCAAACTTTGCAAACTGGTTTCTTTGTTGTTATTGTTTTTACTTTTTTAAATGTAATCTTCATTGTATTTTTTCCATTACCATTTAGTTCCCCTGTCCTCCCTCTCCCCCCAGCAATCACCACACTGAGTCCATGTCCAGGAGTCCTTTTTCCTTTCTGCTCAACCCCTCCCCCTGCTCCCCGCTCCCCCCACTGGCTGTCATCTGCTTTCCATCTATGAGTCTGTCTCTGTTTTGCTTGTTAGTTCAGCTTGTTCATGTTTAAGGTTTCGAGTCATCTTCTTTTGCTCTTGTTTACTTGATCCTTTGTTGTTCAGATTGTTCTAGAACGTGGCTCTCCCTCCCTGTGCCACCCTGATCAGCAGAAGTCGTTTTATTCCACTTACCTCGTGTCAGATAGCTCATGCCACTGGCTCTTTACGTTCAGTTAGGAATAAAACGGAACACCACCAGAATTAAAGTGCACTTTAGCTTATTAATGGGGTGTTCCCAACACTGTATCTGTAGGTTTCAATTGTACAGAAAAGTTGAAAGAGTCATACAGGGCACACCTACCATCTAGAGTCTGTAACAAGCATTTTTTCGTGTACGCGCTTATGCCGTAACAGTCTCTCCGTGCATCGGCCCATCTTTTTTTTTTTTTTAACTTTTAATTTTGAAATAATTTTAGACTGACAGGAAAGTTACAAAAGTAACACAGAGCATTCCCAGATACCCTTCCATGCTTCCCCTAATGTTAGTGTCTCGCAAAACCTTCATTACATTGAGCAGAATCAGCAAACCAACATTTCTACAACACCACTAACAAATCTACAGATCTTAGGTGAGTTTCACCCATTTTCCCACTACAGTCCTTCCTCTGTGCGGGGTCCAATCCAGGATCCCACCCTGCGTTCAGCTGCTGTGTCTCCTCGGTCTCCTCCGACCTAGGAGAGGTCCTCCGTTTCTGTCTTTTATGGCCTTGACCCCTTTGAAGTGTACTGGCCATTTCTTTCGTTGAATGTCCTTCAGTGTGGGCTTGTCTCAGGTTTTCTCACGATTAGGTTGAGACTGCGCCTCCTCAGTTCATCGTGTGTAATTGCCACTGATGCCGCCTTTTATCAGTGGCCGACAGGTGGCCGGCCAGGGAGCTCTGCTGTAAATTTATTTTATTTTATTTTTTTACTTTGTTTTGAGAGGAGACACTTTGAGACCAGACAAATATCCTGCTTCTCTTTAAACTTTCACCTGGTAGCTTTGCCTAATTTTTAATAGCATTTTTAGTATTGGAGGGTTTCGTCTGCAACAATTATTTCTGATTCTCTAATGGCGCTTTCCTACGTCCCTCATTCCTTGTACATTTCTTAGCTGGAATTCAGGTGCAAGGAGGAGATGTCCCCTTTCCCCTTTTATTTATTTATGCAATTGTTTATTCGTGTCAGGATGGAGCCAGGGATGCTTATTTTACCCTTTGGGATATAGTCCGGTGTCACTGTTCTTTACCTTGTTGCTCAAGTTGTCTCCGCTGGCCCGTTGGAAGCTGTGCTCAGACCAGCTCAGGCCCCTTGGGCACGCCCCTTTGACACGCCCATCATGTTTTGAGCACATTCCCACTTTCTGACGCCACGGTTGCGAGCTCATTCTGCATTTTCTGTTTTGTTCTCTAAGGAGCCCTGCTTTTGTTTTTGTTTTGAGAATGGTGTTTAGACACCAAGAGCTGGGCACTAGGCGTGCTCACTGCTACGGGGGTGGTGTTGCCTTTAGACCTTCTGAGCCGAGGAAGCTGGGAAATACATGTATGTCAGTGACACCCGTGCACACCCATGCACACATCTGTGTTTCCGCATTTGTCCCCCTGCGTGTGAGTGCATGTGTGCATATGTGTATTCATAGCTACGTGAACTAGCCCTGACTGGAGTGGCTCAGTGGGTTGGGTGTTGTCCAGCAAACTGAAAGGCCGCCGGTTCGATTCCCAGTCAGGGCACATGCCTGGGTTGCAGGCCAGGTTCCTGGTTGGGGGCACATGACCAATTGATGCTTCTCACATCAATGTTTGTCTCTCCCTCACTTTCTACCTCCCTTCCCCTCTCTCTAAAAATACATAAAACCTTTAAGAAAATTGCTAATCCGTGCCCCTGTAAGAAACAAATGTGTTAGCTAGAATCCAATGGTTGTATAAAGGTTTGTTTTTAAGCGTTATAGTCCACATAAAGCCAAAATACTGCTTCCGGAAGCTCCTTACTTAGTTCTGCTCTCCCCCAGTGTGGTCGTGTCTCTCATTTCTGATACCACTGGGGTCATTGGTTACTGTCTGTATTTCATTTTAGGTTTCCTCCACCTCTTGCTTGATTTTAAATATTTATATTTACTTTTTTTTGGTGGTGGGGGTGGAATGTGAACCTGCCCTGATTCTGAAGTCAGAGCCGGGAAGCTACGTCTTCAGAGACATGCCGCCTGTGCCTGCTCGCTCCGCTGTGTCTCCTTCGGGGCCCCGCCCGTGACCGAGCTCACTGCTTTCTGGTTCCTGTTTCTTTTGCACACCTTGGCGGGTCTGTGAACTTTTCCATGTGTCCCTTTCTTTCTCACACGGATCTGTCTTATTTTTGATGCATTCCACAGTAAGTCGCTGCTGTCAGAAGGCACGCTGCTCCTAAACACCTCAGCCTGCCTGCCACTAACTAGAGTTCAAGTTTTGTACATTTTTTTCTGTTTATTTCTTCCAAGGTGAAGTTCATGTCCCATAAAAGGCATACTTGTACCATGGGGTAGGTGCTGACAAGTGTGTGCACTTGTGTAATGCGAACCCCTAACAGAATGCAGAGCGTTACGTAACCCCACTGCATTCCCTCACACTCCTTTAAACAACCTTTGCTCCAGCCCCCGAGACGACCCGGGTTCTCGTTTTTTTCCAGCATCGGTTGGTCTGGGCTACTCTAGAACCTCATGTACGTGGATCACACAGTGTGGGTAAAGCCTCCTTCACTCAGCATAACTAGTGTTTTTGAACCACACCCATGTTGGGGTGTGGTTCACTAGTTCACTTCTTTTATTGCACAAACAGTGTAGTTCATTTTTGAAACGCAGGGATGAAAAGTGAAGATTTTTAGTTTATGTACGGTTAGCCTTTGTCTCTCGTTTGCATCTGGTGTTACCAGGACCTTGCTACCTGCACATGAAATGATTTCAAACAATTCAGCTTTCTGCGTATTGCCTCATGCACCTAAGCACAGCGTTCTTCCCACAAGCTCGGTGTTAAGACATAACTAGACCCTCTGTATGGACAGATAAATGTTCTTGAAGATATTTAATGTTGAGAAATCCACCCCGCAAAAACCTTAATTCAGCAATAATTTCTTTTTAAATTTTTCACTGCTTTTAGAGAGAGGAAGGGGGAGTGGAGAGAGAGAGAAGCATCAATGTGAGAGAGAAATGTTGGTTGTTTGCTTCCCGTACATGCCCTGACCGGGATCAAACCCGCAACCTGGGTATGTGCCCTGACTGGGGATTGAACCTGCGACCTTTGTGTCCACAGGATGATGCTCCAACCAACTGAGCCACAATGGCCAGGGCAGTAATTATTTCTTGAACACTTATTATGTACAAGCTACTGCATCAGCTTTTGGGAACACAGGCAGGAAGAAGACAGAGTCCTGGTCAGAGGATGTTTTCGTGCATCCACAATCCATTGGGACACCACCAGAGAGAGAATTTTCTGACAAGAATCTCAATCATCATCTCTCTCTCTCTCTCTCTTTTTCCCTCCTACATATCTTGTGAGAAATATGGGGATCTTCAAGATCAGTGGTTCTGATAGTAAAACCGTGCTCCCGGTAAATGGCGTGGTTTCCGCAGCTGTCTGGGCGCGGGGCTGTGGGGAGGGACAGGCAGGGAGGAAGTCTGGACAGGATGGGGGATGACATGGGCCAGAGCTCTGCTGCCAGGTGGATGGCGCTGTCAGGAAGCGCTTCCGGGCGGCTCGGTGCCAACTCTCCCATCTGGAGGCGGCTGCTGTGTGCTGGTGGGGCCGAGGTGGGTGCCGAGCTGGCCACCCTGCCCTTCAGAGCTGCCTGCCACCCGCACCCTGATTTCATGGGGATGGAGTGGGGCTCACACTCAGAGTCTGAATAAGGAAACAGGCCCCTTCGCCTCACGTTCCTTCGTGCACAAAGCCAGGCAGAGCCTGGCCGGATGGCTTGTCCAGGGTGGTGCCGAGGCAGGCACTCGAAGAATGCTGCATCTAGTTGAATCGGTGTTTATCTTTAAATCTCTCTCCCTCTTTTAAAAATCTTACTGAGTAGCTCGTAAGATATTCTTTGATATACTACAGTAACTTTAAGCTTGAAAATGATAAATGCCTTTTTTTTAAAAAAAACCCCAAAATAGGAACTGGAATGGAAATCAGTTTCTTCCAAAACACTTTAAAGGAGCCTCTAATCATGTGGAATCTCATTTTAAATGAATCAGAGTGCAGTAAATCTCAGGATACCCACTGAAGTGTCTGCTGTGGTTTACGAAACAGGAAAATGACTTCAGCAGGATGGTCCCCTTCGCCTAGATCCACAGCAGGCGGCTTTCTCTGCTCTTCTGAAAACATCTTAATTCTTCCCCAAGTACCATGTTTCTTGGAATTACTCACCGGAAATTAATAGTATTCTGAGTTGTAAAGTAATTCAAACCACAAGTGGCTTTGTAATAGTGCTTAGCAGTCGTATAAGGAGCAAGCAAGCACAGGCCATTAGTCACAGTTGCACACAGAGCCCCCGCCCACCCCGCCCCCCGCACACGCACACAGATGTGTGTTTCTGTCCCACTGTCTTCACTGAGCTGCTGCACTGGGTCGGGACAACAAACAGGAGCAGTAACTAAACTGCGCTGGGTAGGGTCGAATGCAGGGGGGAGAGAATTAGGCCAGAATAGGATCTCGAACATACTGGGGTGGAGGCAGGGTTGCGGTTAAAATGCTAGAGCAGGGCTGGGGGTTGGGGGGGTCACTGAGGAGGTAGCATTTGAGTAAAGACCTCTACAGTGTGTGAGTCATATGGACATCCGAGAAAGAACACTCCAGGCTGAGGAAAGAGCATGTGCTAAGGCCCTGAGGCAGGAGTGTGCTCCAGAACACAAGATTGTAGCCGGAAGGTAGTGAATGAGGGGAAACGGTTGGGGATGAGGATAAAGAGGGAACAGGGGCCACATCATGAAAGACCTCCCAGTGAGGACTGACTTTTACCCTGAGGGATGGGGAAGCCATTGGAGGGGTTTGGGCTGAGAAAGGACATAAAATCTGAATGGCATCCGAGCGCCCGAGGCAGAGCCTGCATGGAGGCTCTGCTGAACCAGAGCTGCCACACGGAAGTTCCGAGGAAACGAACGGCCATTCCTGGGCTTCAGAGACAGGTCAGGTGTCCCCAGACCAAGCAAATGCATGCACGGCCATTGTTCCAGGGACCGAGCAGCTGGGGATTAAATAAATGTGTGATGTTGCTTTTAGAAAACGGCGCTGTTTTTAATGCTGCGCTACCGGTTTCTTGTGCCTTTTTGAGCACACCACAGGGGGAGATAAGGAAGGTGACCTTCCCAGTACGGCACTGAATCAGAAGACCTTGTTTCCCGTTTGGTCTTGACTTTGACCTCGTAATGTCCTAGGGCTTGTTACTTCATTTTTCTGAGCTTTGGCTTCCTCCGTGGGGAGCATAATGGTTAATTACACTATGGAATTATTATGTCAATTAATGACATGCTAATAATCCGACAGTCATAAAGTCCTCCGAGCGCCTTTGAAAGAGACATGACATACCACTGTGGGGGTGACCAATTAGTGTCACTATTACAAGAAACACATGGCACTTTTGCACCCAAAAGGTTCACAGACAGGAAAAGCCGTGGGCGGCCGGGAGGAGACTGGTGAGAAGTTGGAAGGGGATGAGTGGCAAGAAGATGACATTTAATTTCAGGACGTGTTCCTGTTTTCAAACAGGGATTATGCAGTGCTGCCTGGACGGGGTGGGAGTGCTAGCAGGGCGTGGGGGAAAGAGAGAGTTAGAGCGGGTCACCTCCTGGCCCCAGAGGCCGGCACTCAGCATGTCGCCTTCCTGCCTTATCCACATGTTATATCTAACTTGAATAGCTGTCCTTTTTAAAATTTTACTTTAGAGGGAGGGTGTGGGAGGGAGAAAGAGAGGGAGAGAAACATTGATCGGTTGCCTTTCATATGTGCCCTGACCGGGAATTGAACTGGTGAACTTTCGGTTTGTGGGATGATGCCCAACCCACTGAGCCACACTGGCCGGTGTGAATATCTTGCATTTTTGAGTAGCACGTTCAAAAGGCTGGCATGGTTGACCTCTAACGCAAATGCAAGGGGTAATGGTAGGCATACTGAAATATGTGTTTTCCTATTACATTTTAATTTAGCAAACAAAACCATGAACTCTGTTATGTCCCGGCACAACTTTTGATGAATAACAGGGTGAACCCACATGGACCTTTCTTAAAGACACAGGAGGCTTGCTATGATGTTGACCACGGGGAGGGCCCTTTAGGCCTCTCTCAGTGGGAGTCGAGATGCCTGTTGCCCTCATGGGGCCCCTTAGCTGCTTTGAATCAATAGTCAACAGACCTTTTTTGATAATGTGCTGTGTTGGGTGCTGTGGGGCGTGAAAAGCTGAGTAAGGCACCATCTCTATTGCCCAGGAGCGTAGAGCCTCTAACAGGGAAATAGCTATAAGATCAGGCAGTTTGTGATATGGGTCATGAGTAGTCAGGAAGGTGCTGGGGTGGGGGGTTGGGGAGGGGGAGAAGCCTGGTTGGGAGGGTGGGGGTGTGTGGGGTGGGGGAGCTGATATTTCAGTGGGGGCCCACAGTGCATGCAAGTTGAGGGGATAAAGAAACCAAGTGATGGTCAGTTGAGGCTTCTCGGAGGGCATACACCTGCCAGGTGGGACTTTCTTGGCACAGAGGAGACAAGAGGAGGATGTCCCAGTCCTAGAGCTGGGCCTGAAACACGATGGGGGAGTGAGGAGGGGATGGCCATCAGTTCGATGGAACAGGGGAGCTCCTGGGGAAAAGCCTGGCGAGGCAGGTCTGGGCCAGACGTTCCGTCTGAGAGTCAGGCCGAGGGTGTGCAGGCCGTGGACGGGTGTGGGAGATCTCCGAGCTGAGCTGTAACATTGACAAAACGCATTTTGGGGGCACCGGTGTGGCGGTGGTGCATAGGATACACTGAAGCGTTAAGGAAAGGAGAAAGGAAGTAGTGCATAGAGGTGAGGAGGGAGGATCAGCGGGGATATAATATAACAGGAGAGACAGGCAAGGATGAGTTTTAAAGAAAAAAATTAACCCGGCTTGGGGACTATGAACTGTGAGCGGCAATCCACATATCAGGGATTATTGAAGGGAAGGAGGCGGCCAAGATTTCTCTAAAGGGTTGAATCGGCAGGAAGCTGGGCCATGGTGACAGGGGAAAGGGAAGTTCAGAGGTGCAATCTGAACCTGGCAAATCATTACGGCCTGCAGCCACCAGCTTCGCAGAGCCCAGCCTCCTGCCAATGGGGCGCCTTGATCTCTAGCTGTGCAGTGCATCCCAGCTGAGAGCTTCTCCTCTCCGGACCGTCTAATCTCGGCGAACGTGATCAGATGTCTGGCTCCTGCTGTTGGCGTTTATTTTTGTGTCAGCACGCAAGCGAACGTCTGTGCATCTTCGGCGGGGAATAAAGGTCATGTATATACGTGCTTATTTCTAAATGAGCTGTAATTATATTCACAGCTCCAGGACTCCATGACTCACCTCTGCCCTCATTAACTCCACCCAATGAAGCTGCCTCTTTCATTCAAACATGAAGTCACTTCATCCATTTCACTTTTTTAATCTTGGCAGAGATTCAATGATGGTTGGTTTTTTGTTTTTTTTTTTTTAAAGGAATCCAAAAGTTTAGATACCACACTTGGACTTGGGGGACACATTGGCATCCCAAACATGAGTCGGGTCCCCCTGAGATTTGCTGGTCTCCACATCATCCCTGGAGGCGAGAAGGGCAAAGGGCCCACAGGTAGGGAGTATGTGTGACGCAGTGAACTTCAACCAAAGACCAAAAGGCATCGTGGGGATTTGGGTTTCTTAATCTCAGTTGATTTGGATGCCTGGCGAGAGGGGAGACGCGAAACAAATATGGCCATGACATCCTGCTTCTGGCTCTGAGCGAAGCCGCTCACAGGAAAAGGCTATAAATCAGGGGGCCCACGGCTCAGCCCGTGGCCAGGACAAGTGACGTTTTCCACAGGGGAATGAGCTGGAGCGGAGAAGGCAGGAAAACATCAAAGTCCCTTAAAGTCCCTGTAAACAGTCATCTCAACAAGATTTTTTATGATGCTTGGAAGATTTTTTTCAGAGACACAGTTCCTGATCCTTGCATATGACAAACTTATTTATTTACACATACTAGTTTCTAAGGCAATTGGAAGGCTCAGCATGTGAGTATTTTGAGTCGCCGATTCATGTGCAATGCAGTCTTCACAAATATCTTCAAAACCGGTATCCTTGATAATGACATGGGGAGTATTTTTTTTCTCTGAATCATTGTGAATTTTAAAATACTTGAACCATGACACACTACAAACATAAAAGAATGAGCCCCGATAGCTGTGAGAGTCACAGTGGCTCAACATCCACCCAGCACCCACATCACGCTGTATGTACCGCCGCTGACTCAGTGACACCCTGTGAGGCTGTTTGATTGCCCCCATTTTACAGAGGAGGGAACTGAGGCTTCCCCAGCCTCTCCCTAGTAAACAGCAGAGTAGGGATGGCAACCCAGGTCTTCAGGTTGCACGTTCTCTGTCCTTCCACTCTGCCAAAGTAGTCCCGTGAGAAAATATACGTAAAACAGACTCATCTCTAGGCCTATGGGGAAAAAAATCAACCTTGAACCTGAAGTGAAGGGGATTGAAATGCCCTTAGCAAGAGCCAGCATCCCTTCTCCTGCACCCTTCCCATTTTGAGGTGTGTCAACGAGGCTGCCACGTGGCAATCCAGCCAGCGTGTTTACATGGTCTAGATACATTCTTATTGTTTATTTATAGCTCTATTCCTTAAGTGCCAATAGTAAAACTGCCCTTCTGTAAAGTGAAAAAAAAAAGAAAGAAAGCAAGCCTGCCAACACTCAAATATGAATTTTATCTGCCTGCCCTGTCTCCAAGCTTTCTAGTCGGTTACTCCTGTTCATCTTCGCTTGTTCTTGAAACTGCACAAAGTCTAAGCTTGTTCCGAAGTTAGTGATTACAATCTCAGAGCGGGCATTGCTCATCACTTCTTGGGAAGCTCCTCGGGTCATCCACTAGCGTCTGGCTCTGGAACCGTAGACCGTAGATGCTGAAACAGCACAACAGAGACCCCGTCGCCAGAAAACTCCACCTCTGGTTAATGGTTTTCATACAACGAAGGACCCTGAAGATCTTTACTTTGGATACTTTGTCCGTGACTGGCAGACGTGTGGTCAGGGCCGCTTCCTCCTTCCTCAGGCTGGTGGTGTTCAACAGCCTTCTTTCAAGGGACCACCTTCTGAAGAAGGATTCAGACATACAGATTCCTACTAGAATTTCTATATTTTTTAATCCAATGCCTGCATGTAGTACATTTTCCAATTATTTATATCAACCAGACTCATGATTCACTCAAAGGAAACCTAGAGCCAAATTAGGCTTTGAAATATTTCGAAGTAGTCTTTTATAGAAGCTGACTGATTTAGTGTTACTCAAAGGTTATTTCAGGTCGGTGAATAAGAACATGCTAATGAACAGCAGAGGCTACATGCATTGAATCCTAAAAGAAAACTCAGGTTTTGTGAGAGTTTAAGTTTTTCTTCAGTGATTCATAATCACTTCTGCAATTTGGAAGCAGGGTGTGAGTCATGCAGTTTGTGAGTCTGCTGTCACTTCCTTGGAAGGGCTCCCCTTCCTTGTGCCTTTTAAAGTTTAATTCTACTTCCTGAAGAAAGAGGAGGTCATATGCTCGTTTCACCTTTGTTACCAGGTAAGAACTCTAAGGGACTGGCAATGTAAATTATTTGCGACGTCAGTGTTCTGGGCTTATACATCACAGTAGAATTGATCCTTATATTGGAAGAAGCCCCATAAAAGCACCGGCCCTCATCCTGCCCAGGTGGCTCAGTTGGTTAGAGCAACATCCCAGTGTGTTTGTGCGTCCGACCCCCGGTCAGGGCACGTACAGGAATCAGCCAGTGAATGCATCTTAGTAAGTGGAGCAACAAGTTGATGTTTCTCTCTCTCCCTCTCTCGTAACAAATAAAAGTGCCAGCCCTCATTTTCCAAGTTCCAAATGTGAGTCCTCCGTTTTCAGTGGTCTGGTTTCTGCCTCCTAATGCAGTGAGCTCTAGCCACCCGTAGGGCTGTGGGTGCGGGGCAGGGTGGCGGTGGGGGTGGGGGATGGCCTGTCACTGGGATAAAGGGCAACCTGACCTGGAATTCTTCAAAACAAACCAGAATGGCCTCCACTGGTTTCAGCCGGGCAGACCTACGCTGACCAGGCCTCTGAGCAGGGGAGGGAGGTCTGCCTTCAGGCCCAGACAGACCGCTTATGGTGCTTTTGGATTCCTTTTTTTTTGATCAGGAAATCAGATTGACTCCCTTGCAGAGAAGGGTTCCTTTGGGTCACAGGTGGGGCACTTTGGTGAGAGCATCTACTTCACACTCCATATTAGGCAACAGGAACTGCCTGAGAGGCATCCCTTTTTCATTCTGTGTCATGCAGCCATCAATGAGTCAGTTCTGATATTATTTACCGAGCTCCCTGAGCTCCTCGGAGAGGCAGCTGTACGGCACATGTAATGCTAATCTCACGCTCTCAGCGGGGAAGGCGCAGGGGTGAGGAAAGGGGCATTTTTTCTTTACGATCGAATTAATTTAATAGCTGACTCACATCCCAAGGACTTGGTGGAGTCCTCAAAATGCTTCATTTTAAAAATAATGTAGGCTGAATCAGAGGAACTTGACTGTCACCTGGTAAAGCTTATTAACGTTTAAGGAGGAATTGTAAAAAGTCACACTTGAAACCATATGGGATGGGAGAAGCTGAAGCAATGTCGTAGCAGCAGCAAATGTGAACATGTTATTAAACATTAATCCAGCATGCGGCAGGTCATGAGATCTTACTTTTTACCATTACTTTTTAAAAAACAGACTTTATTTTTATTTCAGAACACTTTTAGGTTCGCAGAGACACCAAGCAGGGTGTACAGAGGTTTCCCCATACTCCCTGCCCCCACACAGGCACAGCCCCCCCCCACTATCAACCCCACACTAGAGTGGCACCTCGGTCACAGTCAATGACCCTACGTGACACACCATCACCACCCAGAGTCCAGAGTTCGCATCAGGGTTCACCCTTGGCCTTGTACATTCATTCCTTGGGTTCGGGCAGCTGTGTAAAGACATGGAGCCGCCAGATAGGCCCACACAGGGTAGCTTGGCTGCCCTGAAATCCTCTCTGCTCCACCTAGTCAGCAATTTTATTTGGTTTTAGTTTCAAATTAAACGACCTAAAGATGATTTAAAAGCCAAAAGTTCAAAAATAACTTAACATTAATAGTAGTTTAAAATTATTAATGTTGTTGCTTAAAGTGTACAATGTTGAATGTCAACATGAGTATTAAGATTTCATTAATCCAGACCACGTGTCAGGAATTTACCTTCGCAGCAGACATAAAAAGAGAACCTGCCAGTTAAGGAAATAGTTAAAGTGCCCGAGAAGCTTTCAGCTGAGGGGCGGCACCAAGTAGTCTCAACCCTTTGCCACCTGGAACTTCGCTCAAATGAAGCAAATAATAACAAAGAACAGAAAAACCTCTGGGAAAAAATCTCCAAATTTTAGGAAAAGGAACACATTTCTAAATAACCCATGAGTCTAAGAAGAAATCACAGTAAAATTAGAAAATATTTTGAACTGAAAGAAAATACATCAAAATTTGTGACATGTAGCTAAAGCAGTGCTTAGAGGAAAGTTTATAGTATTAAATACATGTATTAGGAAAAAAGTGTCTAAAATGAATGATGTAAGTTTCCACCTTAAGAGAATTGCGGGGGGGGGGGGGGCAAACTAAACCACACATAAGCACAAGTAAAGATGAGAGTGGACACCAATAAAATAGGATATAATAAAACAATAGAGAAAAGTCAATGGAACCAATGGTTGGTTCTTTGAAAAGATTAATAAAATTGATAAACCTCTAGCCAGAACGATCAAGAAAAAAAAGAGGAAAAGCACAAATTGCCAATATCATGAAAGAAAGAAAGACACCACCGTACTGAAAAGATGATAAGGGAATATTTTCAACAATTAATGCCAATAAATTTGACAACTTTTCAATGAAATGGATAAATTCTATGAAAGTTACAAATTACTGAAGTGGACTCAAGAAATAGAAAATGGTAATAGACTTATATCCATGAAAGTAATTAAATTTGTCATTTTATTCTGACAAAGAAGATACCAGGCTCAGAGAACTTCATTGGAGAATTCTGTAAGATATTTAAGAACAAAATAATACCCATCCTGCACAAATGTTTTGAAAAATAGAAGGGGAGATAACACTTTCAAACTCATTTTATGAGGCAGGTATTGCCCTGATACCAAAACTAGTCAAAATTATTTTTTTAGCAAAACAAAATCAAATTTAATGGTCTTAAATGCAAAAGTAAAAACAAACAAAAAAATCCCACAAAAAAGCAAAAGAAAATTAACAGAACAGTACAACCCAAAATGCCAAAGCAATTATGAAGAGAACTTTGAGGGTTAATCTTTAAAACTACAAATCAGCGGGGTTTTTTGTTAATAGACAATTGGCAAGAAGTAGATACTTTTTTGCCGAGTGTTCCTATGAAACCAAAGTTTCAAAGCAAAACCCGACTAAAGCAGAAAAAAAGTCTAGCACCCAGGAGAAGGGGCGCAAGAGACGCCATGCTCAAGTGTTTGTTACTAAAAACAGAGCTGTCTCCTGCACTGGAGCTCCGCTGAATGCCCTTGGGGACTGGAGAAACGCCCAAGAACGACAGTATCCGATGTGGGGGCGCTGTGCACGCAGGGACTCGGGGTGTCAGAATCGCAACACCTCTTCCCACACGCCAGGGCTTAGATCTGCCTCAGGAACACAGGGCGTTTCCCTGAAGCCCTTTGGTCCGTTCCCATTGATGCCTGGACGTAGGAAACCCCGTGTCCTCCTCTGGAGGGTCTGGCCTGGCGTGTGGTCCCCCTTCCTGGAGGCAGCCCAGGACAAATGGGCCCAAGGCCAACGCCACGACCACTCAGCAGAGCACAGGGCTGAGTGAGGAGGAGGTGGCAATGGGACCTTCATGGGGGAGCAATTTCAAGTCAGCCAAAGCAGAAATCGCTTAAAATGTTAAAGCAGTTGAGAAAACGCACACTCAGCATCTAACATCTTTAGATTAAAAATGAAAACTACAGGTCGTTTCTTTTTTTTTCCCACCCAGTTGGTGGAGACACGGAGTGAGATGGATGGTAGACAGCTCAGGGGTTAAAGCGCGCTTCAGTGTCACCGCATCCCCAGGGCCTGGGGGGCCGCGTGGGCCACGTAGATGTCTCTTCAATGTACATTTTAAAGGAAATAAGAAACTTAAAGTTGTTCTAACACTGTGGGACTTCAAACCTTTGAACATGTCGGTTGCATCTCAGAGAATGAAAACCTTTTCTCTTCTCATTTAGACTAAGACAAACACTTGTGAAAACTGGCACGTTTCGAGACATTTTTCTTCATTGCTGTCGGAGGGAGAGGAAGGAAGGGAGAGAAGCATCCGCTGGCTGGCTGCCGTTCGCGCCTACACCCGAGGTCCGCGCCCAGACCTGGGATCGTGCACGTCTGGACCGGTGCTCAAACCCCCAAACCCCCAACCTTTTGGTTACGGGACAGCGCTCCAACCAACCACGCTGCACCAGCCAGGGTGCGAGAAGTTTTAAAAGATGTAAATATATAGGTAGATAGACCATGTTTTGGGGAGCAAAGACTCACTATTTTTTAAAACGTCAATTATCTCCAAACTGATTTGCAGATTCAATGCACTCCCAATTAAAATGCCAACAGGCTTTTTGGAGAAATAGAGGAACTAATCCTAAAATTTAGATGGAAATGCAAAGAGCCTACAAAAGCCAAATGATTTTGAAAATGGAGAACAAAGCTGGGAGATTCGCATTATCTGATGTCAGGACTTTGCGTTCATCCATGGTAATGAAGACGAGCGGTGTGACTGGAGGTGGCCGGGCGTCCAGGGCACCGCACCGCCCTGAAAACAGACCCATCTGTGTGTGTGGGGGGGGCAGCTCAGTTGGGGGAAAAGAAGTCCTTCTCCACAAATTGTGCAGGAAGCCCTGGATGGCTGCATGGAAAATACGCATCTGACCCTATACAAAATTAACTTGACATAGGTCACACCCCAGAATGTAAAACGTGTAGATGAACATATAGGAGAAAAATCTTTGAAACCTTGGGACAGGCAAAGATTTTTAAACTAGACAAAAAGAAAAACCAAACAACCAGGATCCATTAAAAAGTTGAAAGTTAGACCTCGTTAAAGTTTAAAATTTTACTTTTGGCCGGACACTCTTAAGAAAGTAAAGAGACGAGTCACGGACTTGGAGACAGTGTTGGCGTTACGATAAACACACGAAAAAATGCTTGACGACATTAGGCATCAGGGAGGTAGAGGCAAAAACCATACGTATTCACTGGAATGGCTACAATCTAGGAACATAGCAAGTGTTGCCAGGAATGCAGAGCAAGTGGGATTTGCCAGTCTGTTTATTTGCTCCATGACGTCTTTGTTAGAAAAGTCTGAAGAACGCTGAAGAAGCCCAGGTGTGATCAGGAAAACTCACAGAGGAGCTTCCCGGTGAAGGTAGCAGTTCTGGAACAGCTGCTGGGGATGAGACAGAAGCTAGGGTTGGACAAGCTGAAGGAGATGAGCTTCTGACCACGGATCTGGTTAAAATTCAGACTTTTAATGGTGACAAAGAAAAGATCTTATTTGTGAAAAATTAATATATAATTAAAAATAAAATGTAACTTCTTCCCCCTCCAACGAAATTAGGAATTACTTGAGAGTCAATGATAAAAAATACTACATATTAGAACTGGAAGGATGTTGCCAAAGCAATAATTAGAGTAAGCCTTTCCGTTTTAAATACTTACATTACAAAAGAAGAAATGTTAATTTGTGGGCCAAGTATTGGCGGGGGTGGGGGGTAGGGGGTGGGGAGGGGGGTGAAGAGTTAGGTTAAGAACTGCAGAATAAATGCAAAGGAAGCAGGAAGAAGGGGATACACAAAATAAGAACAGGTTAATGAAATAGAAAACAAAGATATGCCAGAAAGGATGAATAAAGACAAAAACTGGTTCCTTGAAAAGACCAGAGGACCAATCAACACCCCCCCCCCCCCCAGGGAAACTGATCAAGAGGAAAATCAGGGCTCAGATAGAACAGAACTTAAAATGATAAGAGGTTATTATAAACCACTTTGAGACTACAAATGGATAGCTTCCTAGAAAAATACAACTAACTTATCAACCGTGACTCAGGGAGAAATAAGCCTGACTGCTTCTAAACCCATTAGAGAAATGGAAACTAGATAAAGTCTCCTTTGAGGAAACGGCAAGCCCAGATGGTCCTTCAGATAAGATTTACTCAACATTCCAGGAAGAGATGATTCCAGCCTTGCACAGGCTCTTCCTAGTAATGAAGATGGCGGAAGCCCTCCAGTAACTCACTCACGGAAACTCACATCAACTTGGTACCCATGACACCAAAGCCAGACGAGGGTGGTACAAGAAAGGGGCATTCCTGGCCAACTTCACTCACGAATATAGCTGTGAAAATCCTAAGGGAATCTCTGCAAACAGAATCAAGGAATGTACAAGAAAGATACATTTTATCCTGGGAAAATCAATTAATTAAAGTGAAAAACTGTGTAACTGCCTCAGGCAATGCAGAGAAGAAAATGATAAAATTTAACATTCATTTGTCCATAAAAAAAATCTTAGCAAACTATAACTAGAAGAGAATACCCTTAACATAATGAAGACAATTTATCTTAAAAACAAACAAATTTAGAGCAAATGTTAAACTTAATGGGACATTAAAAATGTCTTTAAAAATCCTATATATATATATATAAATTAGGAACAACTCAAAGCCACCATCTTACTCTTTCTCATCCACACGGGACAAATATGGTCAAGTAGATAAGGCAGGAAAATAAGGAAAGGAAGTTCCAGAGTTGGAAAGAAAAAAGTAACACAGACCATTCAGAGATGTACTTTAACAGGCTTCTTAGATTACCCGAAGAAATATACAGATAGGTTAGTAAAGGGCTTTTAGAAAAGTTGCTGCAAAATCAAAATGTGAAGATCAATGACACTTATACATTGTTGCTGCACCAATCAGTGAGAAATGGGTAATAAAAATGATATTATGTTGCAATAGTGCTCAGGAATAAACGCAATCAAAATAAGCAAGACTTTTTTATGGAGAACTTTATAAAATTTGCCTAACAGATTAAAGACCTAAATAAATGGGGAGTTAAATCATGCTTTTGAAAGTAAAACTTTCCTTTTTCTCCCCCAACTTTATTGTGATGTAACTGACGTACGACATTGCTTCACTTTGGCATGAAGTGTTGGTTTGATGCACTTACAGATTGCAACATGGTTACCACCGCAGTGACAGCTAACACCTCCATCACGCCACATAATTACCATTTCCTTTTCGGGGCGAGAACATCTAAGATCTGCTCTCAGCCACTGTCAGGAATATAGCGCAGTGTTGTTACACAGTATCCCAATGCAGTGCGGATGGTTCCCAGAAGTAGTCATCTCCCAACTGGAAGTTTGTACCTTTGACCAGCATCTCCCCATTTTCCCCACTCCCAGCCCCTGGTAACCACCACTCTCTCTGTTTTAATGAGAGTAAAAACATGTAAGTTTTTAATGATATTATATTACACATAAATTGTATCGTACAGCATTTGTCTTTCTCTGACTCACTGCTGTACCTCCTCAATGTCAGTTCTCTACCAACTGATCTGTAGATTCAGTGTTATTCCTGTGAGAATTCCAACAAACTGTTTCTGTTTGGTTTTGGTGGAATTTGGCAAACAGAATCTTTAATTTGCTGATGATAAAATAGTACACGCAATAAAATTTCATTTCATAAAAGGAAATCATGCACACTCACGGAGGGCATAAATGCTCTGGAAAACAACTCGGGTGGAGGGAGTATTTGTTTTCTATCGCTACGTAACAGATTATCAGCTCAGGACCTCACAAGGCGCAATGGCGACGTGGACTGGCTCGAGATCTCGCGTGGTGTCTTGGTGGGAAACTCTGCTTCTAAGCTCATTCTTGTTGACAAAATTCAGCTCCTGGGTTGGAGGACTGGGGTGTCCTTTTCTTGCTGTCATCTGGGGCTGTTCTCAACACTGGAAGCCTCCCACGATCCTGGCCGTGGGACCCATCCACTTCACGCCCCCAGCGACGCGCTTATCCCCCTCTGACGTCCTTTTCTGTGACCAGTCAGAGAACTCTGCACCGAAGGGCCTCGTGGGATTCGGTCAAGCCCACCTGCATGTTTTTCCCATTTTAAGGTCAGCTAATTTGGTGCCTCAATTATATCTGCAAAAACCTCTTCTGAATGACGAGAAGAAGGTGTATGTGCACCTGGAATTTTGTCAGGGGTACAAGTGGCCTCGAGGCCACGTGGTAACACACAGAACTTCCTGCCGTCACACAGGTAGGACTGCAATTCCAGCCTTAAAGAAAGTATGACAGCACAGGACAGCACACCCCGATCCCTGGGCCACATGCAAAACACGCAGACGCCAGTCACAAAGCCGTGTGAGCCACTGGCCATCCAGCTGTGACCCCAGACCGCGCCTGCTAGACCCTGCAGGGGCCTCTGCCACCTTCCAGACCCTTCCTCCAATTCCTTGCGGCCTTAGCAGAGGCCAGGCTGTTACTGCCAGGAAAGCTTTGCTGAAAGCTTTGGGACACAGAAGATGACACTACAGAACTTAAAACCAGGTGCCCGTGGCCCAAGCCGTGAGATTTAGAGGTTCTGGAGAGTTTTCCAACTCCAACCACCGATTTCCTGATTCTCCCGCACTGACTGGGTGTCCGGCAATTCTGTCCAATTCAGATGCTAACTGCCCAGACTTCGTGTGGACCCCACGGCAGACGAGCCCGGCCCCGCAAGGCTGCCCCCCCGCCAGCTGCTCATTGTGAGTCTGGGGCCACCTGCACTTCTGACGAGTTGGCTATAAATCAGGGGTCCCCATAATCTTCCCTGAAGGTCTGATCAGTTGCTGGAATGGCTCACAGAACTCAGCAAGACACTTGTGTTTGCCAGTTTATTAAATGGGATTCAACTCAGGACAGGCCAACGGAAGAGGCACAAAGCAGACGCTGGAGGGATGGGGGCTCGTGTGGACCTCCCCTCCCTCTCTGGCAGAGCACGCTCCCAGCACCTCTGTGAATTCACCAGCTCAGAAGCTCATCACACCTTGCTGTTCAAGAGTCTTCACAGAGACACCCTGGCTGGTGTGGCTCAGTGGATTGAGTGCTGGCCTGTGAACCAAAGGGTCACAGGTTTGATTCCCAGTCAGGGCACTTGCCTAGGTTGTGCAGGCCAGGTCCCTAGTCTGGGGAGTGTGAGAGGCAACCACACATTGATGTTTCTCTCCCTCTCTTTCTCCCTCCCTTCTGCTCTCTAAGTACAATCTTCAAAACAAAGAATAAGTCTTCACAATGTTTAAGCTTCATCCCCACTACTTTCCTGGGGGCTGGTGAGCAGGGCGAGTTCCAACCCTTGAACCGTTTGGTCGTTCTGGTGACCAGCCAGCCCCATAGAGGCAGGCTCCACAGGGGTCCTTGTGAGTAACAGCTCTGGTCACTCGGGGGGGTCCAAGGGTCTTAGGACCTGTGTGCCAGGAGCCAGGACGGGGACCAAACCTATCTTGGATTATACACAGGTGTCCTCCTGGTGCCCTGCATGTTCCACGGCCAGCCCTGTGTGGCACAGAGCACCCTCTGGAGAAACTCCGCATTTGAGATGTCAGAGAAGAGGGCTTAAGAAGTCATCACAGGAAGATCAGGGCTTGGGTGGTTATCTTGATGCTCTTTTGAAGTTGGCTCATGGCCTTTTACATTAGTTTTCATTCCAGTTAGTTTTCAGTGTGAAAACCTTGGAGATTTCTGGTGTCTCTCAAGAAAGTAGAAGGGATCACAATAATGGTGCACTGGCACCGATGGTCTGGAGGTGAGCAGGGCTATCTCGGGGGACACACGTGTCCCCTCCACGCCCACAGCCTTCCTGACACCATTTACCCGATGGTCTTTCCGTTGTGTGGCTGCAGGCTCCTCGTGAGCCACCCTCAGGGGACCGCGGAAAGCAAAGACGAGTTCAGAACGCTGTGTGGATGCCCTTGCCTCACACAGAACTGACTGCCGGCCTCAGAACACCCCGGGTTTTCCTCCCCCACCGCAGTCACTTAAAGGACTCCTCCCTCCCGGTGTGTGGACGGAAAGGGGACAGAGGGAAGGTCTCGGAATCCCTTTGTGAGCTCAGGGGACAACCTCTCCCTGGTAGGTGTTTCAGTGACCAATTGAGTAGTTTAAGTACTTCCAATATGCATACCACCCTGAGTCTTGTTTCCTTCAGTCCCGTTTCCAGGGTGTGTGATGTTTCCAATGCAGCAGGCCCCGCCAGGGCCAGAGATATTTCTCAGCCACGCAGAGCTCTTGCCATTCCTCCGGCTCCGAGAAGGCAGCCCCGACTGCCCGGTTCCTTAGCTCTCTTCTCTGTGCCCCTCTTGCCTGAGAGTTTTGGAACGTGAAATTCTTTTGTTCAGAGCCGTAGAAAGAGCAGTTGAAACTTTTCAACATCACTCAAGGGCACACAGCAAGAAAAAAGGTGTCTTTTCT
Organism: Desmodus rotundus; assembly: GCF_022682495.2. Classification (NCBI taxonomy): domain Eukaryota; kingdom Metazoa; phylum Chordata; class Mammalia; order Chiroptera; family Phyllostomidae; genus Desmodus; species Desmodus rotundus. The sequence goes on along the minus strand of NC_071389.1, from coordinate 4,662,312 downwards.
GTGGTGGTTTCAGAGTTGACTAAAAAAAAAAAAATACAAATTCTAATTCCTTAGAGAACTGGTTGTGTTACAATATTGACAGAAGGTCGAGGAGCCTCTCCCCCCGCCTGGAGCGGGGAGACGTGGAGCTGTGGGCAGTGGTCAAGTCAGGCCGGCCTTTCGAGCCTTGTTTACTCTGGAAATAACTCTGGAAAATGCCTCGTACGCTCCCCAGAGGCCTGGAGGTTGGCCCACGTCAGTACAGGACCCGTGAAAACAAGCCGTTCTGTACAACGTTGAGTGGAATGTATAAAAAAGCTCTTTCTTAGAACTCCCAGATGGACCTGAGAGACTCGAAATGAGCTTGCAAGTGTGAGGAAGTCAGAGTAAAAACTACACTAAAAAGAAATATTTAGCCCAACTTTATAACTGATTTAGATGGTGGAAATTCTATAAACATGCAGCCTGCTGGGGCCCTCTTGTTCATTCTCATTAATTCCCGGCTCAGTAATGAAGTCATACCTGAGGACCGGGCTGGTGGCTGCCTTCTCGGTGTGTCCCTGACTCTTGGAGGTCACTCCCAGGGGGGTTTGACTTGGTCGGTTTGTGCCCAGCGCCTGCCTGGGGCCTGGTGGGCAGGATGCATCACCTGGCTGCGGGATGGGCCTCTTGGCGAATGGTCAACAGATGGGCCACTGTGGCAGCCTCAGGCATGCTCTGGACCGTGACTCTGATGTCGCTCCACGAAGCCCCGTGAGTTCACAGACACCCCATTTCATAAAGTGCACAGAGCCAGGCCTGGTGTCCACGGACAGGAGCGAACGCCGTGTGGATGCCCGTCCCGGCCATCGTGCCGGTCAGTCTCCCTCTCTGCCCGCTGCCCTCTTGCCCCTCGGGGACCTGGTGGGGGGTCTGGGTGACCTGAAGGACACCAGCCATACTTCTTCCTCAGGAGTTTTCAAGCTGGATCTGGGAGAGAGAAAGTCCGTTTTCTCCGTGCTCCGGGAATAATGAGATGGTGGGCGGAGGGGGGCATTTGAGCGGCGTGAATTCCCTGGTCTGACGCCTGTCATGCTGCCCCAGTGGATGGGAGGGAGGGGACGTTCTGGGGCACAGAGCGCCTCGGGGGTCATCTGCCCCCTGATCCAAACTCTACCCCTTGCCTTTCCTGCCTGTGCTCACCTGGCCCCGCCTGGACTGCTTCTTGCCTGAGCTCGTTTGAGCGCAGCTGTTAACATTTACACTGAAAAAAGTCTTAACAATACAATCGCCATCACTAGGAAGGCATAGGGAACTCCCCTTTGTCACCTGAAAAGGCAGGTTGAACGTCAGTGTTCATAAGGAATTATTTGGAATCCGAAAGTGTACGTCTTTGCTCTCTGAACTTGTCCGTTTTAGTTTTTTTAAAAAAACGCAGTCGTGTTCTTTCTGAAATACGAAACTCAAGGTGTTCTAGCTATATGATGATGAGTGAGTATTGTGCGCCAGGTGCTAGTGGTTCTTTGCTTGTGTTAACTCCCTTCACCCTCACGGAACCCAGCAGAATCCGTGCTGCTGTGACCCTCATTTTGTAGACGTGGAAACAGAAGCACCGACAGGCTAAGGATTTCCTGCCCCGGCACAGAGCTACAAAGTGAGAGGCAGGATGTGAACCCGAGCATTCCAAATTCAGGCCTAAGTTTTCTTACAGAAATCTGTGTAAGGCTTGAAAACCACCGATTTTATTTAGTGATGATCATCTCGTTGAAAACTGCATCATAAAATTTTAATGTTTTTGGAATCATTTTTTCTGTTTTCCAAGGCAATTAAAAGGGTAGATGTGCCCTACCAGGCATTCGACTCCATGACCTGAACCTCTGGGTTGGAAGATGTTAGCCCTGGGGAGGGTTGGCTCAGCGCCTCCGTGTTAGAGCTGAAACTAGATTTCCCGTCTCCGATTTCCCTTCCAGCCAGACCGTGCTGGGCACGGCTCTGTGGGCAAGCACTGACTTCTAGAAGCCAAAGCTGACTAGTGGTCTGATCTTGAACCTGAGACAGGAGGTGGAGAGCGTTATGAAGCCCTGGGGCCGCCTTCCCAATTCCTCACAGGTGCGCCAGAGCCCTACCTGCCCTTGGTCAGTAAGGAATCTGATCTCTGTCCAGCTTGTTATTTTGACCACCGATGTTCAGTAGATCAAACAGAAAGATGGTTGAAATGCTCAGCCCCCCTCGCCAGGCTTCATGCAATTGCTGGAGAGTTTTGTGGAAATCCAAAACTGTGACCCGGAGCCTTTGGCTGAGTGCTGATTTCTTACCTGTTACTTTTTTTTTTTTTTTTGAGCAACTGGTCTCCTTTAGTCAGAGGGGAAGAGGGGATCAAAAATCCTTGACCCCTCATTTCCTGTGAGATTGTGAAATAAAAATGTAAACATTTAACTGGAATGTGGCAGCTCAGAACAATTGCCCCTATTGTGAAGGGAAGACTGGTTTCTCTTCCTTTTCACACAAATTCTTTTCTGGTGGAGAGTCGCACCAGAAAGGAGACAGCCCTGTCGTGGGCTGGCCAGGCTGCCCAGCTTTGCAAAGAGAACGTCCAGCGAGATTTGCTTTGTGGGCTGTCCGTAGATATTTTCAAGGGTTACTGAGAAGTCAGTCTTTTAAGGAAATCATTCTGAGTGCTTCCGAAGGTCTGTCACTCACTCGCCTGGAGCTCGAGAAGGGAGAGAGGATCTGCCTCACTCGATGACCTTTTTCAGGACACATCTGCAGCGTGGGGTCGGGGCCGCGGCTCTCCCTGTGGCTCAGGAGCCTTGGCTGCTCTGGGTTTCTTCCTTTTTAGGCTTCCTCCACTGCGAGCGCTGCCGACAGCGAGGCTGCCCTGGGCTGCGGCAGTGACTCACACCAGGCCTTCCCAAGCCTCCTTTGCAGAGAGAGACTCCAGGGCCCGTAGCAAAACCTCACACAGCTCCATGAAGGAGGGCCAAGGGCTCCATCAGAACCAAGGGCCATGTGAATCCTTCAGCTGTTACGCTTGCTCTTGACCTTCTGTTCCAAAACGGACGGGAAAGACTTCTTTGGGGTCCGTGTGCACTATTCTGTCCTTCACTCCGCCAGCGTTTGTTCAGCCGCCACCAGGTCCCCGTGTGAAACCATAAGCTATAGATAGATACATGTACGGGCCTCTGTCTGGCTTCTCACATGTAGTCTTTGACCTTGGTTCCCAACACAGAAACACAGAACTCCTAAATCCCTTGTAATGTCCTGGGTGACGGGAACAGCTTTTGTTCTAATGAGGTGACTCCTGGTCACCAGAAAGACCAAGCCAGCCATGACTTGAAGCTTGAAACTTTCACACCCAGCCCCCATCCTCTGGAGAGGGGAGGGGGCTTGTTGGCATTTTGCACTGGGAATATCCTCTCTCCGCATGCCCCTCCCTCTCTCTCCCCTTGGGGACCCCTTCGCGTTAGCCGACGCTCCAACTTCCTCCCTCTCCCCCTGAGATAGGGCACTACAAGTAGCTTTTATCTGTTTTGCAGTGGTATGCAGTATTTTTCCTCTTGGCCTTGTTTCCCTGTCAAGTTCACATTTTGTCTGAATTTACTGACTTCGCACATTTTATGAACACTGATAATTTATTTTTTCAACAGAAAATATTTCCATCTTCCTACTTTAAAAAAAAACAAACCCAACAACAAACTTTTTAATAACGTTGTTCTCCTTTTTTTAAACGAAAGGCTTTGGCTCAAAATCCTCAAAAGCTGTGGCCGCCAGCTGAGATCCTAAAGTGACCCAAATGTGCTAGGGGAGAGTGAAATAAATAACTCCCTTTCCAAGAAGTTTGGCCTTGAAGGAACACTTGAGAACAAAACCGCCGGCCCCTTGCCATCCTCCGTCTTCTGTTTTGGTCGGCCCCAGTCCCACACCGCCGTCTTCACTCTTGACCACCCAATGCCTCAAACAAGTTTATGCCTCAATTAAATAGTTTACAGTTCATTTGAGGGGGTACCTTCTAATAAGGTACCCCCCTACTTATGTCCGAGACCTTGTCTCCCGAATGATTTTTTTAATCCTCTCCCCATGAGGTTATGTCTATCGATTTTAGAGAGAGTGAAACGGGGGTGGGGGCGGGAGAGAAAGAGAGACATCGATGTGAGAGAAAAACATCGTGGTTGCCTGGGCATGTGCCCTGACCGGGGATCGAACCCACAACCTTTTGGTGTATGGGAGGATACGCCAACCAACTGAGCCATCCGGGCAGGGCCCCAAACATCATTTTAAAAAATTTGATAACTTGCACATGTCTTAGAGGTCCGAGGTCACAGACTTTTTTTTGCTTTTTAAGCCTAGTTTGTAAGAACAAGACCAGCTCACACATGTTAAAATACATTACTCCCAGTTAACAGGGATAGTAAGACTTAATTCGCTCCACACAGTTTAAGGACCTCTGGTCTCTGTCTGACAGACCCATGTGAGCTTTGAGATACAACAAGGTTCTCTGCCCGGGGACTGGAGCAGAGCAGAGACCAACGAGCTCCCATCGGGTCCATGAGGGCCATCAGTTAGAGGCCAGTTTTAGCAAAAGGGGCTGCCTGGGAAGGGTCTCAGGGACCCTCAGAACAGATGTGCGGCGGGGACCTGGCGTTGGGAGTGGAAACAGTGAGTTCTGGAGAGCTGGTCCTCTGTGGTCTTCTACCCCTCACGGGAGGCAGGTGCTAAGACCGGCCCCACAGGGGAAGAGGCAATTCCATAAAAGGCAAGCCAGGCGCCCTGAGCATGGGGCAATGGTCAGGGGGCCCCCAGCCCCTGACACGGACCCGTGTCCCCTTCATGCAGAGAAAGGGAGGCCCAGGCAGCGTCCTTGATCCCGAGAACACCGACAGCTTCCAGGCCCCCCAAAGAAAAAGTACGTCTGAAACCTGAGCACGAAGGAGTTCATTTTCTGAAACCTCGCTCTGCCAACAGTGCCGTGAAAGGCCAGCAGGAAGGTTACCAGATCGGGGTACTTGCATTTAGTTTCTCAATCTGCCACATACCGAGGGCGGGCTTTGGAGTCACTGGCCCGGAATGTCGCAGAGAACACCCAGGCTCAGCCGGTGCTCATCTGCGCTCTGCAACCCGGAATTCTTGTTTCCACAGCTGCCGCCCTCCCGGCTCTCCGGGGACGGCAGGCTTAGCTCATCTTGGCCCCGGACAGCGTGGATGAACGATTCTCTCTGGTCGCAGAAATGACGGCGCTCCTTGCCCAGGACATCTGCGGGGGCTAGGCCAAGGAAGAGGCAGGCAACTGCAGAGGACGGTCCTTCGTCCCTGAGACCTGAGGCCTCAGCAGAGAAGAACCTGGAGGAAATGAAATTTGTCACCGTGGACCAAAGGGTTCCTGTCATTAGAGGCAGAAAAGTGCTTGCATTTCTTTCTTCTCTTCTCTCCTTTCCTTTCCTTTCCTTTCTTTTATTTTTTAAAAAGTGGAATGAATATTAAACTTCTTTTGACCTTCTGCGTGGACCGGTTGGATCCACCTTGGTTCGCCGTGTGGACACCGCGGCCCTCCGCTGGAGCTGCCGCTGACCCCTTGGGCAGCTGACACGCAGTGTGACATTACCTTCCTTAACAGTTACACCCCAGGAAGCCCAGGCCGCACTGGGGACTACAGTGAATGCTGGAAAAGAGAACAAAATGATACAAATTCAACAGGAGTTTCCCCAGACTTCCTGGCCATTTTCACTGGACCCACGGGAACTGTGTCCCAGGAAAAGGCTAAGGTGCAGTGACAACTTTGCTGACGCTGGCTGCCATTTGTTAGGGATAAAGGTCCTCCCCACCCTCGTGAGGTTCTGCCGAGCGGCCCTTACAGTCTGAGTCGGGGACCTTCTCTCTTGTCATGTAGAAGCAAAATGGGAGATTGATCTGTATATAAAAAGCCTTCAATACAAAAATCTTCAAAAACTCCAAACAGTTCCTAGAACCAGGTTTATTTTTGATGCCATAACATACCCTTAACTTTGAATCAAAATTTCTCACAAAATATATCGCTTTAAAATTTGTTGGTAAATCATACTTTTCCTGAGGTAGTTAATTTAAAGCAAATTAAATATGTCTCACCTTGAATGTGGTACAGTTGGAATAAATATTTGTATCTAAATGGAGGGTTTGGGGTCACCATGGAAATCAACCAACTGCAAGAGTAAGGAATGGTGTGGGGGTAGGGCTTTAGTTTCTGACACCCACTCCCCCCATTTCTGGAATTTCCATCACCCTCCCCCCAAACAACCTGAATAAGCCATAGTCAGCAAATGCCAGGGTTGCGAACCCCGCAGAGCCACGTCAGCTATGTTTTTGCCTGACCCTCTACAGGAAAGCTGCCCCCCGCCCTTGATGTGGAAACTTGGGGCTCACTAAAACCCGCTCTGGCAATACAGGCGCAACGTGTGAGCTGCGTGTGACGGAACTCGGGAACAGGTGGAGTCACCTGCTCTCAGAACAGCTCGTGACACTGGGGACCAGCAGTGAGCGGGCAGCCTCCTCGGCAGAAGTTCCCATTTTCTCAAGTTGCCAAATTGCCTTCTAGAACAATCTGGAGGTTCTGTGCCTCGGTCTCTTTGCCTGTGTCTTCTGCAGCTGCTCCCAGCTGGGCGGTCTCCCTGATGGTCTCAGCCCTCGCCCAGGTTCCACGTTCAGATCCATCAGAACCTTGACCTTCCAGGAGTGTCCCAGGCATGATTGCCAGGCCTTATCCACTCCACCTCTTTGGTGACCCATTGACCCTGAGACCAGATGCCCCTAGAAACCACTGCTTTTGGCCCTTGTATGTGGCAGACATTGCTACTTGCCTGCCTGATAACTACTCTCCCCTTTCTCCTGATGGCCAGAAACCCAGTTTTGCTCAAGGCAGCACCGTGTCCTGCAAAAATACCCACTTTTCCCAAGGCCTTTGCAGCTAGGGGTAGCCAGGGCACACGGTTCTGCATTGTGTGGGAAGTCCACCAGGGACCCCTGGGAAGTCTCTGCTTTTGTGGTGCGGTACCAGCTTATCTTCCTCCCCTTTGTCTTCATCTCCCTGCCTGGAATTCAGACAGGAGGCTGGAGCTGGAGCAGTCATCTTGAGGCCATGAGGTAAAAAGACATGAAGCCAAAAGCACATGCCAGGGATGGGGAAGCAGCAAGCCAAAAGGAGCCTGGAATGGCATGTTGGGCAGGGGAGGCCTGCCCTCACCTTTGTGGGGCCTGGGTGAGAGCGGGAACGGAGGCCCACGTAGTGTGCCTATATTTGAAACACTATCAAGCCCGGCAAACAAAATAGAGTCTGTCTTCCTCGTCTGACAATACGTGTTATAATGACGAACTGTGAGATGTTTGTAAAGCCGTGGTTTGTATATGGCTTCAGGTCGTATGATACTTTGACACACGTTTTGTATTCCAGTACACACTAACCACGAATTGCGACGCAGGATTGTGCTGTTCCTTCTCGTTGGCCCTTGGGGCATGGTGATCCCTGTGGACGGGGGCAGACAGGGGTGGACAGGGGGTGCATTGAGTGAATGGCCCAACTAATAGCCGAGACTACTTGGAATTTTGCTTGTTTTATAAGTAGATCTTGAATTTGGGCTTATTTCATTTTGACTTATGTCCTTTTCAAGAAAAAAACAAAAAAACAAAAAAAAACCCGACACAGAAGCCATTTCTGGCCCGATCCTGGACAATTGCAATGTTACTCTGTTTGTGCGTCTTGTGCAGTGTGCTGGAAGCTGAGCTGCGCTCCGTAATTATGAAAACAGTTCCCGAGTCTGAAGAGGTTCTTTATGAAGGCACATGATGGGTGATAGCTTTCCCTTGCTAAGCGGCAGTCACGCAGGTCAGGCAGAAGGCAAACTTAATAGGTGGCTATTATGCGAAACCACAGGGAACTTTGAAATCTGTGGTGGCAGGTCCTCTGACCTCTCTGCCACCACGCGGAGGCTGAGATAGTCTTGTGGTTTCAGATTCAGAAACGTAGCATTTCCACAGTCCTTCTGCTATGAGTTGTCAAAGGAAAATGCCTCCGAAGAGCGGTTGGAGCTTCACGAGGGTTCAAACTATATCCAAGGGTGTTCGTGGACAGAGAACAGGTATGGGGGCTTTTTGGAGGCCGTTGCTATTGAGATCCCAAGTCTAGAAAGCCTTCCAAGCCTGGCCTCCATCCATAGCCGTAAGCCGGTGAATTCCAGGTCATTTCTACTTCTGGGCTGGACTGGGCTCTTGTCTCAGCTGTGGGACGTTCGCCTCTTGCACCACTGCTCACTCAGGGAGATGGGCTGGAGTCCACCCACATGGGAGAGGACGGTGTGTGTTGGGGGCTGAGTTATGCTCCCCTCAACTCATATGTTGACTCCCCAATGTGGCTGTATTTGGAGACAGGGCTTTTGAAGGTTAAATGAGGTCAGAAAGGTGGGGCCCTGATCCTATGGGTTCGGTGTCCATGTAAGAAAGAGAAGAGATTCCAGAGCTCAGTTTCCCCCTCCTGTGTGCTCAGAGATGGCCGTGGGCAAGCCTGAGAGAGTGCTCAGCGGAACCCAGCCTGCTGGACCTTGGTCTTGGACCTTCAGCTCCCAGAACTGTGAGAAAAGAAATCCCTGTCGTGTCTGTGGTGTTTGGCGGCCCGAGCAGCCGGCAGCGGGGCTTGCTCCCCGCTCATTACTCTTCTACAGCTGGCACGAGCTTCCCCACAGTCTTCCTTCCCCAGCTGTTCGGCAAGAACCCTGCTGTACCACTGGTTTAAACGTATAGGGCATTTCATGTCTGACTTTATGTTTTGTTTTCTCCTTTCCTGGTTGTATCTGAAGTGGAGAAGAGATGATGATTATCTGGCCATGCAGAGGGGTATTCCTTAAGGGGCACCCGGCAAGCAGTGGAGACGGCCTGTTTGGCTTGAAAGAAAAAGAACTGGGCAATTACTGTGGTGTGGCAGCTCTGGCTAGCCCTCTTCCGGTCACAAACGCCTCCCACAGGCGGTCACGTTGGTGCCTCCTGTTAACTCTTTGAGGCGAGTGACCCAGATGACATGTGTTTGCCGTAGAGGTGGTAACGCTGAGGCTTGGGCAGGTTGGGTGGGCCAGCCAAGGTCGCACAGCTGCTGGAGACAGCTGGAAACAGAACTGCCCGCTCACACCGTGAAGATGGCAGTGATGCTGTGAGGTGCTGGGTATAAGTGGCATTTGGGGAAGTTTGTGGAATAAAGAGAACTGTGTTCTGTAACTTAAAGCGGCTCCAGAGGACAGAGTGTCTGGCGGTGCCCCACTACCTCACACCGGCACGTGCTGGTCTGGGTCCTTCGTCACGTGTGGGCTGAAATCTCCGGCTCTCCTGACCTTTATCTGGAACTTCTTTTCAAAACAACAAATATTTTCATAGAACTGAATCCATCCGTTATCTCTCTGGGTCATTTTTAAAACGTTTAAGCAATACTCTCGGTAAGAGCAGCCATTCAATGTGGTTTTGCTCAATAGTTTGCTTTTTCCCTCCATCAACTCTCAGAAATTCCTCTCAAAACAAAGAACAAGAAACCAAAACACAGACTCAGTCCCACGTGAAACTGGGTCTGGCTCTAGCTGCGCTGAGTCACCTACGGGGCTTTATAAATGCTGATGTCCAGGCCGGCCCGCACCCCTCCACCCTTGGGTGCTCCCCAGTGCTCTGGCTTATGTGACTGGGGACTCTGAGGAGAGGGACCTGGACTCCACCCAGTGCCCGCCCCCTCTGCTCTTCGGGCCCCGCCAGCCTTCAGACCGCAGGTGTCCCAGCTGGCTCGCCTCTGTGGGGCGGCTGCCACTTCCCAGCATGGCTGAGTGGGCGCACTTAATTCTAGGGTGCAGTGGGAGGGTGCTCCCTTGGCCAGCAGACAAGGAGCCGCCTTCTCAAACAGCCTCAGCAGTGAGAGGGCTGGTGTTTGGATCCCCATCTCCCTGACTCCAGCACCCCTCTCTCAGCTGGCTCTGCGTACCTTCTCAGGAAGCTGCTGGAAGAGACGGTCTGTTGGGATGAGGGAGTAACCAAGAATAGCCAAGGACAAGGCAGGCAGGAAATCCCAGAAAGGGGGCTTCGAGGGTGACTTTCCAGGGTCACTGTGATGAGAAGTCTGAGCACAAGTGTAGGCGGCTGCCCCGGAGACAGGGCTGGGGCGGGATCAGGGAGCTCAGGGCCCGGGAAGGCGTCTCTGGGACACAGAAATGGAACCGCCCGCTTGTCAGGTGGATTAGCCGCGTGGGGTAAGGGGTGTCAAGGGTGCGAGGAGACCACACAGGTTCACATAAAACGAAGTCAATCCAAATGGAAGGTAACTGTTAACTTAGGGACACACAGGAGGCTGGAAAAGAAAGAAAGTACGATCGTAGGTTATTACTTGACGCAGCACCTAGCAATGTGTGCGAGGCCCTGACTGTGCACAAGGAACTCTGGTCTAACCCAAAGCAGCGCCGTGACCGCCCTCGGGTGCAAAAGCAGCACAGCCTCACCCGCCTTCCCAGGAAGACAGAGTGCGACGTCTAAGACGGGTTAGTTAAGGCAGGGGGCATAACCGTGCTTGCAGATATGGACGTGACCTCCGGAAGGACCACCGAAGAGTCGAAAATATCCAGTGAAATTCAGCGGAGGGAGAGATTGCTCGTTCAATTTGTTTCTGCTTTGTAATGAGCCTTCTAACACTGCTAGATAGAGTGAGCAAACCACCCCCCACCCACCAAAGAGCCAGACACTCCTATTCCATTCTGATAAACATAACAATGAAACAGCCAGTTTGGGCTTATATTCAGCTCCCAAGTTGGGTTCAGATCTCGCAGAAGGCAAGCGAAACCCGCTATCTGCCCCGTGAAGAACGTCTGCCCCTTTGTATTTCTGGCACATAGCCGAGCGAGGCACACTTTAAGTGCACAATTAGACGGTGTAGCTAATAATAAAAATAATCGGTTATATGCTAAAAATTCTGTCATGTCATTCATAGCAGAAAGGGCGCTTCTGTCTGCTTATTTCTGAGAAACAGCCATTTCCGCTGGATTCTAGCTGGAATGCAAGAGAATTCGGGCATCTGTAGTTCACGGCCCCTGGAGGTGGAGCCCTGCTGAGTTCTTCACCTCCCACAGCAACGCTGGTCTGTACCCAACACCCGCAGGATGCCCGGGGCTCCCAGAGCTTTGTCAGGCTCACCGCGCATGTTCAGCTTCTTAGCCAGATGCCTGGCCAACTTGATTCTGATTGGCAGGGTTTTAAAAGCTAGGCTAATGGTGTGAACTATCTTTTAAGCTTCTTTTATTACTAATTTGTACTTCCTTCTACTGCCCAAAGGGTTGTGAGGCCGCTTACAGTAGAATGGTGGTAGTGAAAATCAGGAGTAATCGTAGCTTTATTTATAGAGGCCAGGAATGAAGAGCAACCCCAATGTTATGTGCTAGGTGAGTGAGGGAGCAGACCCTGGCACATCCGGACAATGGAATGTTATTCTGTGATAAAAGAAATGAGTTATCAAGACGCAAAAAGAGAGGCGGAGCCTCAAACACACATTTCTGAGTGAAAGAAGCCAGTCTGGAAAGGCTACCTAGTGTATAATTCCACTATGCGGCATTTTGGGAGGGACAAAAGGAAGGACACAGCAGAAAGACCAGGGGGTTGCCAAGGGTTATGGGGGAGGGCGGGCTGAATAGGTGGAACCCGGGGGTTTTTTAGGGTAGTGAGACTATTTGGCAGTGTGAACACACGCCGTTAGGGTTTGTCAAAACCCACAGAGTGTAGAACACACAGTGAGCCCTACTGTGAGCTGTAAAGTTTACTTAATGGTGATGTATCAGTTCTGGCTCATCAATCTCAGCAAGGCCCCACACGAACGCAAGACGTTCCTAACAGGGGACTGTGTGAGGGGGGACCCCCCAAAGTGGAACTGACTTATAAAAAGTTGTGTATTTACTCTCACATGCTTACACTTCAGTCACCTTCCAAGTACTCTCCATTCGATACACCTATCAAGACATTTTTTTCCCCACCGCTCAAAATAGTTTTTGAACTTGTTGAGTTTGATGCCTTTTAGTGCTTCTGCTGTTTTTTGTTTCGCCTCTTCCACATCGGCAGAGCACTTCCCTTTGAGAACTTTTTTCATCGAGGAAACAAAAAGTCACTTGGGGTTAGATCGGATGACTGGGGAGGGTGGAGCACGGGGGTCATGCCGTTTTTTGATCGAAAACTGCTGAACACTCACTGCGGCGTGGGCAGGTGCACTTGTAAATCACCCTTCATGAAATGGGCAAACGCTTCAAACAAAACCCACTGAAGCTGAACACGGCCTCTCACCACAACACCAGTTGCTATGCCGATACAGATGGGTTCCTAGAACACTTGCAGAGCGGGGGAAGCCTGCACTACAAGGGGCCCGCCCTCCAGAAGATAATTCCAGGGTTTTTTGGGTCCCCTGGAATTATACAGGGAGGGAGTATATGGTATGTCTGTACTCTTGGTTCAGCTTTTTCTGTAACCCTAAAACTGCTGGAACAAACGAAAGAATGGATTCACTTAAAGAACCCGTATCTCAGTAAACCCAAAGACCATACGAATAAGGATGATATGACAGGTACAGTTGCACTGGAGAACTCAGGGTGAGGAAAAGTACTCAGCTGAACCGGGGCCTTTATTCCGAGCTCTCAGACCGGCGAGACGGAGGCGGGGTGGGTTACACAGAGCACATTGTCTCCAAAAAGGAAATCAGTGGGTTTGGAGACACAGGCCAAGTCGGAGGAGATTCTGTCCCACAGTTTTTATTCCTAAGGGACAAAGAACATAATGGGTGATGACTTTGTGGTACCTATTACCATTCCGGGGCAGGCGTAAAAAATCGGGGCGGGGCTGATGTTCCCTGGTAGTTAACAGAGGCCGCCTGCGGGGTAGAGCGGAGAGAAACATCCTCCATCTGGATGAATGCCTATCGTGGTCAAATTGTACCCATGTGGATTTGTCCCTGAGTTTGCAAGCTGAGTCAAGACTCTGCCAGATGGATCTCGTATCCTCATTGGCTCAATTTTTTTAAGGGCTGCTTTGAAAATCAATGCATAAGCAGAGATCTTGTTGTTACAGATCTAGGGCTTTAGTATATAATCCTTGCGTTCCTTTCCTTGCATTAGCCAAAGAAATCATGATGCCACAGATGTTAGTACTGAAGGGACTTTGAAGAGCAGGGGACCCCCTCGTTTGCGGATGGAGGGGACCAGATGTGTGTGCGTGATTTGTTCACGGGCACACAGCCAGTTAACCAGAGCTGGTTCAGGTTCAATGATAGGCCTGACCCTTTTGCAGACATAAGATTACCGCCCTGGGTCAGGCCAGATTCGGGGCACCCATTATGATGTTGGGCGGGGTCCAGTACCGGGAGGAGGAGGAGGCCACGTGATAGATTTAAGCAGGCTGCTGATTGTCATCTGCACCGCCTCGCACCCTCCTTCTCCAGCAGCGTGTGTCTCGGGGAGACTTGGACTTGCGCGTGTCTGAGCAGCTGTGGGGAAAGCCCCATCTCGCAGGCGGCCCACTGGCCTTGGAGTGGAGAGATGGGCGCTGGGATATAGATCACTAATTAGAAGGATCAGGAAATTCTGATGCACACCCTCCACCCCCCTCCTCCCACCCCCAGCCAAACCGCATGCAGCTTTCTCTGATTCAGCCGAAAAGGAAAATCTTGCCACACTTCCTCTGGCCTGCCTGCGGGGTGTCGGGAGTGTGCGGGGGTAGGGCCCTCGCTGTCAGCGCCACCCAGCTGCCGTACTTGGGTCTTTGCACTCTGTGGCCGGCTGGGCTCACAGCGCCGGTGGGTGTGTTTATTTGCCTGGTTGAGCACCCACCCCCCCCCACTCGGGGGCACACTGGGTTTGATGTTGGTTCAAAACATTTATGTAACTAAGGGCCGGGTGGCAAAGGCGAATTTTAAGGCTGAGTGAGGAGTCGGCCTCCTAGGGTTATTTCTCCAGCAGCCACGCGCGGGCTATTTCATGCGAAGACAGCGGCCTCCGATGCCGGATGCCGGAACCCCTCTCTGGCCATCGCTCTCTAGTAAACAAATGGCTGGCTTTCCTTCATCCGTCCCGGACAAAGGACGAGCTCATGAGCATCCTAGTGGGTTGAGCTTCAGGGGTGACGGATGAGTGGCTGCTCCCAGGGGCTACTGTAGCATTTCCATGTCTGCCGCTGGGACTCCCTTCTGCGGGCGTTTCGGAGTCCTGACTGCGGAGGCTCGCTCTGCCTTAGGACCTGCAGCCCGGCGAACATGCCTCACGGAAATGCAGATGTCATCTTAGGACAACTAAACCCGAGCTAAATATTAAAGAATCCCGCCGTCCGCCCTGGCTGGTATGGTCCTGGCTGGTTTGGCCAGTGGGTTGAGCGCCGCCTGGCGGATGGGTTCCCGGGTCCGGGCACACGCCCGGCTTAGGGCCAGGCCCCCGGTGGGGGGCGCGCGAGAGGCCACGGATCGTACATCGGTGTTTCTCTCCCTCTCTTTCGCCGCCCTCTAAAAAATAAATTTAAAAATATTTTTTAAAATTCCATTGTCAGAAGTGAAAAGTCTAAATTGTATTTTTTAAAAAATCCTCACCCGAGGAATTTTTTTCATCGTTTTTAGAGAGAAAGGAATGGAGAGAAGGTTTAAAGAGAGGGGAAGGGAGGGAGGAAAAGGAGAGAAAAACATGGATGTGAGAGAGAAAGCTCTTTCCGCCCCCACCAGGAACCAAAACCACAACCCAGACATATTCCTTGGTGGGAATTGAACCCACGACCCTTTGGTTTGCAGGATGACACCCAACCAACTGAGCCACACCAGCTGGGGTTTGCATTTTTGTCTAAACAGAAAAAGATGAATGTGATTATACTTTTGCTCTCCCAAACCTCTCATTTCTGTAACAGAGGAAGGATGACTTTCGTGTGTGTGTGTGTGTGTGTGTGTGTGTGTGTGTGTGTGTGTGTGTAGGGGCTACATCTTGGAAAAGGACCCGTTTTCTTAAAGGGGAAGAGGTGGGCCATATGCACAGTCAGAAAATTTTAAGAATTACGAATTTATTGGAAAATGGAAATACATTTGAAATAATAGTAATACAAAGAAAACAGACTAGAAGGGGGGAAAGCAATAAAATGACATAGTCCTTGATCATTAGAAAGAGAAAAACGACCACACCTGCCTGACTGTCATCCTGGGAAGACAAGGGTTGGAGAAATTTATCTCCTAGACACCGATACTTCCTCATTCCATCTTCTTAAAGAGACCACCTGGCCTTCGCCAATGGCATTGCCTCAGGTCAGGGAGTTTGACATTTGTTTCAGGCAACTGCCATGAGATTTACTCGAAATTAGCAGCAAGGCTTGCTTTGCATTCCGATCCGCATCTGCTTTGCTCCCTGCCAGGCCCTTCCAGGGGTTCCTGGAAGACCTGGAAGACCTGGAAGACAGGCGAGCCGAAGGCAAAGGCCTGGCTGCCAGGAACAATTGGTTTCAGTCTCCGCCTCTCCGGGAATGTGGTTTGGAGGAGGATGGGGTGAGGAGGAGGCCTCTGGGGCCGAACAGGGGTGCAGGCCAGCTTTCCAAGGGCCAGGGCCTCTCCCTGCACCTCTTGCTTCTTCTGGGCAGGCGGCCTCCATCCACGTGGCCGCTAGAGCAGCCGTTTCCAGTCTTCCTCCCTGCTGGTCTTCCCGCCGCTCCAGCCCTTCATGCCCGGGCCTCTGACCTCCGCCATCCGTGTAGCTTTGTTTTAAACACATCGACTGCGTTGTAAAGAAGCTCTGGGGGCTCATGGTGGAGGAGTCTTATCTGAGGTCAGGTTTATCTCTTACAAAGGGAGGTTCCCTCTGTTGTTGCAGCTCCACGATGCTGTTTTATGAGTCCTGTGCTTTTCTCATATTAACCAGGCAATGACCTAAGGACTGGGTTAGGTTTCACCGATGGCAAGGGAGGTGCTGGCCGGCCGACACAAATATTCAGAGGCTCCATGTGGTACAATGGGAAGTAGACACTTGGTCTTTGTCCCAGGTTCCTGGCACACAGCCCCTAAAACCCTCGGAATCTCTGGAGTGATAAGATTGTCTTTTGTGTGTCAATGGATGCGGGATGGGGCTGGTCACCAGAGGGACCTGGGCACAGTGGGAACTCTCCACGCCCCCACCACCTCCCACCTCCAAGGAGGGAAGAGGGGCTGGAGATTGAATTACTAATCAATGGCCAAAGAGTTAATCAATCATGCCTACATAATGAAACCTCCATAAAAACCCACCCTTCCCACAGGCATTTCCTTGTGCATGTCTCCCATCTGGCTGTCCCTAATTGTATCCTCTGTAGTAAACCAGTGATAGTTCTGGGAGGTTGTCTAGCAAAGCACCGACCCTGAAGAGGAGTGCACGGGGACCCCTGACTTACACCCAGTCAGTTCAAACTATGGGTGGCATGTGACGTGAGGGCGGCCGTGTGGGGTCCGCCTGAACTGGTGGGGTCTGATGCTAACTGAATCCTAAGTGATGTGTCCACCACGGTCCGGTCCGGGAGGTTCTGGGAGCTAGAGTGGCCTAGGCAGAGCGAGGGTCCATCAGCACGCCCCCAGGGTCAGGGTGCTTGAGGCCTCTGGCCCAGCCAGGGAGGCTGGGGCCGGCATGTTTTATGCATAAAACCAAGTGCTCCCTGGTGAAGCCCGAGTAGATTTTTTTTCCCCACTCTCATTTTTATGTATTTTATTGTAGCTATAACCACAATCACATTTTTTTTGTATCTTTTATTTTTAAATTACAGTTGACATTGACATTTGAAAAGCACTCCTGTTTCCTTTCCTTCTGCAGCCACAGGTCACTGTTGTCTGTGCCTTTCAGGAGCCCCGTTATTTAGGGGAAAATGACCTGAATTCTTTTAGTACCGGTAAGAGTTAATCCACCAAACTGGCGTCAGCCCAGAGGTGTTGGCTGGATTTCAATCAACACAAACACACTGTGATTAGCCTTGCTCCTGGCTTGTCCCGGAAAACCATCAGAGAGGGTCCCCCACGGGCTGGCCACCTGCGGGGCAGGGCTGATTTTCTTCAGTGACAAAGGGAGAGGAGGAACAATGGCTGCCCTGCACTCAGGAAGTGACTTAATAACCACCTGTGGGCCAAGAGGCCCAGGTGGAGATGTTTCCTCCGCAGGGAGTGTGCGAGCTGAGTTTTATGGGCTGCAAACTCCTATCACACGTTGATAAGAGAGGTTCCAGGCCATTGGCCCTCCGCTGATTGGAGAAGTGTTTCATAAGCCCTTGCTGCGAAACACCTAGTGGTGAGTCACCTGCACACAGGCGATGCTCTCCACAAAGAAATCCATCTGTTGGCGTAAACACACACACTCACACGTACGCACACGACACACAAGCAAACCTTAAACCTTGTAATCAGGGCCCCCGAGGAAGTGGTGAATCAGACGGGTGATGTGCGGATCCCTCCCTCCCTCACCAATGACAGCCAGAAAGTGAAATCTGACAGAAGAGGCAGCGGAGGGCCGGGTGCCTGAGAGGTGCTTGTTGGCAGGCGCCTTGTTGAGATTCCAAGTGTGTGAGCATCCCAGTGGGCTGGGCTATCTTCTTGAACCCCACCCACCACCTGCGGGGGCTCCTGTCACCTGGTCTCTTCCTGCACAAGTGCACTCCCAGGGCAAACTCTGGCACTGCTGTGGCTTGTCACCCCATCACACGGTGTCACACAGTGACTGAGGCATGGCCCCAGAGGGGTGTGTGCTGAGGGTGGGCGTCTCAACACTTTGGAGTGTGGAAAATCTGAATGTCACCCATACCAAGTCCCTCGAGGTCAGCACTGGAGTCTCGTTCGTCACTTGGTCCCCACCGCACCTGTGCACAGAAAGGATATGTAGGGCAGCCTCTTGAGAGAGGGGAGGGATGGAATTTTCCGCCAGATTCTAAGCCTCCATTACTTTTCCTTTTGGGGGCTCAGTCTTCATTGAAGTGAATAAAATTTAAAGCTCTTAAAAATACTCAGATTGCAACGCTTTTCAGGGATTTAATCCAATCACATGAGCTGGGTCAAGTACCATGAAAGCTAGAGGTAAAGAAAATAAGTCAGTACCTGGCTGGTGTAGCTCAGTGGACTGAGCACCGGCCTGTGATCCGAAGGGTCACTGGTTCGATTCCCAGTCCACGAACCTGCGTGTGTTGCAGGCCAGGTCCCGGTTGGGTGCATGTGAGATGCAACTGATCGATGTTGTCTCACACATCAATGTTTCTCTCCCTCTTTCTCCTTCCCTTCCCCTCTCTAAAAATAAATAAATAAAATCTTAAAAAAAAAAAAGCCTTTTGACCCCTTTGGTGAGGTCAAAAGGTCTCAGGCTTCAGCCTCTACTATCCTGGGGGTCTGAGCCTGGGGTGGGTGGTCCTACCCTCAAATACCTCCTGTGGGCCTTCCCCTCCTTGAACTAATTCCTTTCTGGTCTTTGCTCTCAGGAAGGTGCTGTGAGCAGTAACAAATTCTGCCAACGAGTTTGGGGTCAATAACCAATCTTAAAGTGAGTGCGAAGGAGAAAGCAAGTGAGAGAAGGAAGGAGGGAGGGATGGTGGGAGGAAGGAGGAAGGAGAGAAAGGAAAGAGGAAGAAAGAAAAGAAAAGAAAGAGGGAAGACGGACTTTCTGGCACCACCCCAAGCATTACACCCATAGACTGGCTCAGGCCAGCGAGAGGGGACGCTCGGTGGAGCAAAGACCTCGTGGTCACTGTGTGGACGAACAGATGGTGCGTCCTTAACAAAACCCGACGCTGCGTCGTCTCTGCAGGTTGTCAGTGACAGGCAATTTCATTAAAAACATAAAAAAATAAAAAGTGACAAAGGCCGAAGTTTCATCCCATTCAAACTCAGCCTCATCAGCCACACGGAGGGGCTGCCCCTCGGTGAGGTGTGACTGATTTCCCCGTCTGTCCTCTGACCCGGTCTCTGGTTCTGCAGCAGGCAGCGCCCACGGCCGCTCTGGGACACGGGCCACCCTTCCCTCATCCTCGGGAAGAAGGGCACGCAGTAGCCCATGCACACGGTGAATCCCGAGCACACACAAGCAGGTGTCCAGGTCACCGTGGTCCTAAGAAACTGACCCCAGGGGTCCAGGAGGCCCAGACCTTGCTGCGGGGCAGTCCCCGCAGGAGCCTGGCATGGTTTCCCCTGGTTCCCCGCTCTGCTGTTGGCAGCATAAGACCATGGTCAGTCAGGGCTGTGGGGCTGGGGCTCAGAAGCCTTCTCCCCCATCCTCAAGTGGTGGCAGGGGGACACCTTACTGACGTCAGCTTCCATGGTCTCACCTGCAGAACTGTGAGGTGCTCTCCCATTGGGAGATTCCGTGGGGAGAGCGTAGGGGCACCCAGCCAGCATCGGATGCGCTGCAGGTGCCTGAGATGGAGGTGAAGGGGGCAGCTGTCTGGATCTGGGTTCCTTCCCGGGAGACTGCCCGAACCATGTGCCACTGAGCCCAGCGGGGCCAGGACAGGACAGTTTGGCAGTGGGATGGGGTGGGGTGGGGGATGGGGCTGCAGGGTGCACCCAAGAAACGGACAGCCAGGGCTAGCAGAGCCCAGCGTGGTCCAGGAGCAGAGAGAAGCTCCCTGGAGGTGTAGGGTCTGGCATGGTGGCGCCGAGACAACGGCTGGCTCGACTGCGTGACATCGGGGACTTGATCTCCAGGCAGAGAGATGTTGCTGGAGCTTTCCAGCAAGGGGTTGGTTGGACGAGACCGTTTTCAGGGGCTCCGTGGGCCCACGGTACTGCAGAAGGAGCGCACCTGGCTGCGGTGCTAGGGTTGCGGCCTCGGGGTTCGCTGAGGCCGCACAGACTGAAGGGAGCTGGGAACAGAGCCGGAATCTCTGAGGAAGGACGCGCAGGGCTTTATAAACGTCCATAACCACGGGCTGCAGAGTATACGAACGAGTCCTCCTCATCGACTCCTAAGCACCGATCATAGAATGTGGAGGACTCGAAAACACTCGAGCGCCTATGGGGGGCAGCAGCTCCTTAGATTGCAGGGACTCCGAGTAAAGCGTGACGTGAGTGCCACGCACTTCCGGCGCTGCAATGCGCATAAAAGCAGCGCGGCCCTGCCTGGAAAGGCAGTCCGGAGAGACGGTCTGCTCCTTCGGAGGCCGGACTTCGGCCCTGGCAGAGGCTCCGCACGAGGCAGGGCGAGCCATACTGAAGCTCCCCCTCCTCCCAGCGGTGGCTCACCGTTTACTTGCGGCTCCTGAGCATCCACCGCGCACGCTCTGCTCTGCTGTGCACGCAGGATGGTGAGCGGGGGCCCTGCCCTTGTCGGCCTGGGCTGTCCTAGTGGGGGCAGGGCGGAGGGCGGGCAGACAGAAAAGCGACTAGCGAGCTTGGGCCAGGTCGAGTTGTTTTACACGAGGCAGGCGGAGGATCTCTGCTGTGGGACTGTGAGCTGAGTGACGGGAAGGCCCAGCAGCGCAGAGTCGAGGAAGAGCCTCCCAAGCAGTGGGAACCGCTTGTGCAAAGGTCCTGAGGCCGCACTGAGCCAGCGGGCTTCGGGAGAGGTGGTCCATGTAGCTGGAGTTCGGGGAGCAAGGGTCCGGGTAGGACAATGGGGGGGGGGGCTGGCCGGACCCAGGGCGCAGAGGGAGTTTAAACCTGGCTAAGGGGCCTGACCTTTACCGCAGCGACATGGGCTAGCCTCGAGGGGCTGGGGCAGTGGAGCGGTGGAATTGGAGTTACACTTTTTGTCCTCACCCGAGGATGTGTTTGTCTGTTAGATAGAGAGGGGAAGGGAGGGAGAAAGTGAGACATGGATCCGCAGCCTCCTGCATGCGCCCCGCCCGGGGATGGAACCCGGGACCCTTTGTGGGACCACGCTCCGCCCAACTGAGCCACCGCGGCCCGGGCAGCACCGGACTGACGCTGTCCGAGAGCAGCCCGAGTCCTCGCGGACAATGGAGTGCTGGTTGCTGGTGGTGTGGAAGCTGCGAGGCCAGGGGCGCGGTCGCTGCGGAACCCCCAGGGAGGCGCACACGCGTGGAGGCTGCGACCGCGTGTGGTCCAGGAGCGGGACTGCAGGGGGTGGTTTGGGGCCTGCTTTGGACACGCAGGACTCTGTGGAGGCTTGGACGTTGGCAAGGAAAGGAAAAGGAAAGGAGGATAATTCCTTGGTGTGTCATGCGTGGGGACGGGAAGAAAGGTTGACTCCTGTTGTTTTCCGTGAAGTGCGAGGGAGGGAGAGTCGGTGGTAGAGAACAATGGTTCTGAAGGTGGGCGTGCGTGGGAATCGCGAGGGGGCTGTTTTAAAACGCACCGCAGGCCCTACCACTGGAGGGTCCGACTCAGCGTGTCTGGGTGGGGCCCAAGGACTTGTGTTTCTGGCACATTCCTAGATGTTGCCGAGAGTGCGGCCTGGGCTACAGCTGGAGCGGGGTGCTGTGCACAGTGGCGGGGCGGGGTGGGGGGTGGCCTTGGAGAGCAGGAGAGCAAACCTTTGAGGGCCCCTGTCGAGAGCCCTTGACAGTGAATGGCCACTCAAAATGCACGCACTAGTGCATTTTAAAGAAAAATGGATACTCTCTGCTCACTGCATTCAGCGTTTTATGTAAGTCAAGGTTATTAATCAAATTACCCACATATATTTATTGATTAATTTTTTGCTGCTTAACTTACCAATAACCGAGAGAGAAATATTGGTGGACTTGTCCATTTTTCCCTGTACTTCTCTTAATCTATCTTTGATTTACATGATGTGAGACTTTTTTATTAGGGTACATACACTTACTTGGAATGCATGTGTCTTTCTGGTGAGTTGAAATTTTGTTATTCTTAGGGAGTAGTAAACATTTTTCGTCTCAGAATCTATTTTCTCCAATACTGGCCTAGTTATGCCAGTTCTCCTCCGGTTAATGCAAAGAATGTATCTCTCTCCACCCTTCCCTGTCAACTGTTTCGAGTCCTTTTGCTGTAGGTGGTTCCCAAACAGGGTTTCTCCCAGTACCACCACGCCCGTTTTCGCCTTTTGGCCCATAGATTTAGCCCATTTGTATTGGGGAGAATCGTGAATAATGTGATGTATAAGCTTCCATCTTAAGGAAGGGCTTTGGAGCGTCTGAGCCCGGAGCGATCAAGTCTGGATTCAGGCGCATTGGCTGTCTTTGACTTTCCCTGTGTGTTTCCACTGCATCTTGAGAAAAATGGGTTTTTTTTCTGCTCAGGGATGGAGCAGAATCTGTGGGGAAATCATGCCTCCATTTAATTCCTTGAGCTTTTCTCCGGCAACAGTAAGAGGAGGTAGCCGAGTGCGGAGGAGGAGGCCTGGGCTTCCTTGCGGGTCTTGCCCCGCCCCCTCTAGCTCTGTGACTGGGGTATAGCCCTTCGTCTGAATCTGTTTCCTCGTCTGGAGATCAATAGTCACACCTGCCTCCCTGAGACTTTTACCACGAACGTGGAATTGCGGGTGTGCAACAAATACACGTGCTCTTCTCCTCCTTCCTGACCTTGATGATGTCAAGAATGTTTTGTAAATATTGCAAATAAGTGTGTCCTTGTGATTACTACTTATTAAAGTCGCCTTGTTCCCTGACTTAGTAATTCATGTCAGCCCAAAGACAGACATGTGCTCTCCTGGTTGACAAAGCCTTTGCAAAAAAAACAAAAACCAACAAAAACAGCTGCTTCGCTGTGGGTCCTGATGTCGGTTCACCCTGGAGGGGATTTCACGTAGCTGTGAGCTCTCCAAGGCTTTTTGTTTGCATACCTTTTAAAGGGCAGTTAGAGTGCGGGCAGCGACTGAGGTAATACAATTGCATTCTCAGGAATTCAGAGATCAGCACGCAGATCTGACCCGGGGCCAGAATGAATAAGAACTTCCTAATGTGTCAGAGTAGAAATGCACACGAAAACTCAAACATTCAAGGCTGAATCTCGTGTAAGTGAGGGGCTTAGAAGTAGTCCCTTCTCTGGGTTCTTTTGACCCATCAAATGCCGATAAAACAGATTAATAATCTGTTACAGATCATGTTTTCCCTTTTTTAATCTCATTTTTTACCATCAATCAAATATTTTGTGCGTCCATAAGTATTAGGTTTAAATCGTTTTTATGTGATTGGCATTTGGCCAGAAGGTATTTGTGTATCACTGTGTACTCGGCACTCCCCCCCCCCCCCCCCCCCCCCCCCCCGTGTTCTTCGGCCATTTGAAATCTCGTATGGAATCTCAAAGGAAAGATTGGATAGAGGACGCATGGGGATGCATATGAAAACTGGGCCATACATTTGAGTTTTTCATGCGTGGCATGGTTTGGGTAAGGAGGGAAATGGGACCATCAGGAAAGGTTTCCCACAGAGGTTGGTGGGGAGCAGGACCTTGTACCAGAGATGACGTTCTGGCTGTGTGGCCTTGGGCAAGCTGCCTCGCCTCCCTCTGCCTCCGTTTCCTCGACCATGAACAGAGGAGGTGACACCTTCTCATAGGGCAGTCGTCAGGATTCAGGGAGTCTCGCTTTTTTGTTGCAGCTTAGAGCTCTGCAGCCAACATGCAGGTTTCCAGCAGGTGACGGGCTGCTGGCCCCAGACACCTGGCTGTGAACTTCCCCGTCTCCTCCGCAGCGTTTCCCACGAAGGCCGGGATGGGATGAAGCCTAGACGGCAGGACTGGGGCTGGGGCTGAGGGTGTCGGGAGATGAAGGCTCTGGTGCAGCAAGACAAGGCCACCACAAGTGCCCTTACCTGGTCTATTGACATCAGAGGTTTGTGAGCTTTTATATGGCCTATTTGGCAGCAAAAGAATTTGACACCCATGAGCACAGCTAAGACCAAGAGCAGCTGAAGGGCCTTGTGCCTGTGCTTTTGTCCAGAGATGGAAAATAATCTGAATTAAAGGTGTGGAAAATGACTCTAGCGTAAACGTTTGTACCAAGGGCTCAATTCCTATTCTCTCCTTCAGTCTCTCTGATAAATTAACAGCTGTCACACCTTAGGAAGGTTGAGTTTGTGCAACAGCTGGTTGGTTGCTGCCCCCTCCATCACAGGACCAAGAACGCTGGGGATTCAGGGACTCGGATTGAACGACCGGTGGGGTGTCACTCGTTGCAGAGGGGCGGGATGGATACATCTGCTTCCTTACACTCGTCTCCTCCTTCTGTATGTGTCTGGTACTTTCCGCGATTCAAAGTTTTTAAACATTTGCTCAGATCATTAAAAGGCCCTTGTACAGGGTAAAGAATGATAGGGAATTAGGATGAAGGCTGTCCTTTCTATTCTTATAAAATTTTCTAAATAATATGGGAGATCTTTGTACTCTGATAACTTGTTTGATGTTGTCTGATTTCTCTCCTTTATTACTAGAATAGAGTTCATTAAAAGTGGTCAGTGAAGGTTCGTTGGTACCAATTAATAATTAATAACAACAACACCTGCATCAGCGAACACTCATACACTTATGCTTCCTATAAGAGGGGATGCCTGTAATCACCTGGCAAAGATCTCAGCGTCCCCCCACCGCCCAGTGAGGTAGGACCCCCATGATGCGTGAAGAGACTGAGGTGCCGAGAGTGACTCATCCAAAGTCCCACAGCTGGGCGGTGGCAGAACCAGGATTCAAACCCAGGACGTCTGGGCCCACGGTTCATGCCCTTTGACTGTGTACAGAGTGGGGCAAAAGTAGGTTTACAGTTGTTCATATGGAAAATAATATAGTAATTAATAAATAATAATGCAAGAATAAACTCACGAACTCATAACTATAAACTGACTTTTGCCCCACCCTGTACAATTGCACCAGAATTTAGCTTTGGCCCCAAAATTTGGCCAAAGTCTGCCTTTGGCTTTGGCTTTGGCTTTGGAGGGGGAGCCAGATGTTTGCGTCAACACTGCTTCTGGCATCCTTGACCTTGTGGGTGTGATTGCAAAGGCTGCTACCATAACTACCCGGCTTCATGTCCAGATTACAGACAGGAATGTAATTTGGGTGTTGTGTTAGTACTGGTGTATTCCCTTTCAAAGCATAGGTATTTTAGATGCTCTGCAGGGGTATTTCTATGTGCTCTTTACCTGAAAATTGGCTGATGCAAAAGAGTGCATCATTTTTATTGCAAGAAGAAAATGTCACAGAAATTGATGAATGGGAGATATACTAATTTTCTGTGCAAAAGCAATTATTAAGAAATTTTAGCCCTGGCTGGCATAGCTCAGTGGATTGAGTGCGGGCTTGTAAACCAAAGGGTTGCCAGTTCGATTCCCAGTCAGGGCACGTGCCTGGGTTACAGGCTGGGTTCCCAGTAAGGGGCGTGTGAGAGGCAACCACACATTGATGTTTCTCTCCTTCTCTTTCTCCTTCCTTTCCCTTCTCTCTAAAAAGAATAAATATAATCTTTAAAAAAAGAAATCTTTTTAAAAAGAGCATTTTAAAAGTTAAATAAATAGGGAAATAGCTTGAAACTGAACATGAGTAGTGAGAATGTGTTAGCTCAATAACTTTAAGAGTATTGTGCCAGCAGCATTTATAAAAATGTAAGTAATTGTGTAAGGCAGAGTAGGAGAAATTAGATTACATCATAATTCTAAGCGTCATGGAATACTGCATGACTTGAACTTATAACATTGAACAAAACACTTAAGAAATGTTTTCTAAGAAATGAATCTAATTTATACTTAAATTCATTTAGGTTTTGAGCCTTCATGGAGAACATGTCAGTTTTACACAGAAAAGTCTCCAAACTCATGTGTAAAAAATGAATGACAAGTGATCTTCCATCCATATCATACAGAACATAAAAAGTATGAGTAAATGGAGAAAGTGTTAGCAAAAAGTGAGAAGCATTAACCAAGTTTGTTCTTCCAGCAACAACTGGAAGCGAACACCTGTTAATCTCGTAGCTGAGCCTGGAAGAGGCTGGTGCGGCAGACGGCCCGAGAGAGTCTCCCATACTGTCCTGTTAAACCTTTAACATGTGATGATCAATTTTTAAAGGTCTAATGCTTGAATATTTAAAATAACATTCAACGTGAAGTTCTATTATGCCTTAGAAGTTTATTTTATGAAAAACGTTGATCTTAGGTTCAATATCGGCTTTAGCGTTTGGCCAAGCCGTGTATTCATTCAACTTCTAGTAGCTAAAATTCTATAAAACAGAGATGAAATATGATGTCTTAAAAATTATAAAATTCTATAGAGCATTACAAGACAGTAGTTACAGGGGGAAAAATAGTCACTCAAATATGGGATAGGGAAGAACTTCAATAGATCCAACATAGAAAGGCAAAGAGCGTGGGATCAGGGGTGACCCAAGCTGAGTTCACGTTATTTGCCAGGCACCACGGTAGGGACGAGGGGGGCAAGTGGGCGAGTGGATGTGACCCCTGATAACCAGGTGGGGAGGACCCCTGCCCTAGGTGTTGGTGACCCCAGGCCTTGGGCTTGGCGCCCCTGAGCTTGCCTTGGGCAGACCAAAATACTGAGAAGCTGAAACCTTGTACTGGCTACTAAATACAGGGGAAAAAGTCCCTAAGAAATTAAATTAATGTTTAAATATCTATGAAATGTAACATCACATCAACACTACTGGTTTATAGTTCATGAGCATCTCATCACGTCGCACAGATTCCCAGGGCTGCAGGAAGACCGCGGGGAAAGGCATAGACAGCCCTACATCAGTTTTCTGTAGACTAATCACGTCAAAGACAACATTGTCTAAGTCGTTTCTGATATTTTCATGGAAAGCAGTACAGTGAACTTGGGGATCCGTCTGGTATGATGGGGAGGGACCCTGCCTGTCGAGGTCCTTAGCCCTAAGGGTTTAAAAGTAGTCCTAGAACATGGAAGAGACTTGGTTTCTCTGACCACACAAAAGCACAGTCTTCGCATGCTTCCGAGGATGCTCGGAGGCGGCCCTGGCTGGTGTGGCCCAGTGGATTGAGCACCAGCCTGCCAACCAAAGGCATGAAAAGGTGTACAAATGGAGAGGTCAGGTAATCCCGCACTGACAGGCAACCACCATTAACATTTTGATTAAAAATATCTAAGTTTTTCCTAAGCCTCCATACATATAAATAGATGTGTAACAGCTTTATTGAGATGTACTTTACATGCCATTTAATTCACCCATTCAAGGTTCACAATTCAGTGGTTTTCAGTGTATTTGCAGAGTTGTGCAAACGCAATCACAATCAGCTTTAGAGCATTTTATCACCTCGAAGAAGCCAGAGCAGCCATCAGCTCTCAGGCCGCACTTCTCCCGCCACTGCTGTGGCTGCTTCCTGTTTCTGTGGAGTTGCCGTTCTGGACAGTTTGTATGTGGTCTTTCACTAAGCATGATGTTTTCAAGATCATCCGTGTTGTAGCGTGTGTCAGCACCTCATTCCTTTTATGGTAGATACTCCATTGTACGGTACACCTTATTTCACTTACTGTCACCGTCGGCTGGGACCAGTCCTGTGGTTCCGGTGGTCACACGTGCTTTGGTGCCTGCTTCCCCAGGGAGGCCGCGTCCCTAGCCCGTACGTCTCGTGTGGGTGGGCTCCAGCCACAGTCCTTTGAAGCTCAGGGGCTTCGGAGCCTCTCTGGACCCTCTCTGGACCCTGTCTGTGAACCAGTGTTGCTGGGGAGGACTCAGATGATGACAGATGTCTGAATGTTTGCCCGAGCAAACCGGGCCGAGGCATTCTGCCCATGTTTGCTGTCGCTTCTCGAAAAGGCTGCTTTGGCATTTATTCGGCATTACCTCATTCTCTCTTTTATGGCCTGAAATTATGAAATAGCGAGAAAGAAGGAATTACGTTTTGGGGCCTGGGGTTTGTGAGACGTTTGGCTACGGCGACCTTACGTAAGGCGGTGACATAGGGAGGCTTATTCACCCAGCCCTGCCCTTGTTTGGACAGTGGCTGGGCCCCTCGCGTTGTTTTGGAAGCGACCAGAAATAGAATCAATCGCCCTTTGCTGTGACATCGAGGACACACTTCCTGGGTTGGGAAAGAGAAAACTAAGAGGCTGCAAAAGATTACCAGGGGTGTTTTGATGAGGGTGAAGCTTTGGAACATTTGGAGGAATGAATGTATATTCCAAAAGCAGCGTCACAATTTTTGAAATCCTTTCTGTGAGAGACGGGAAATGCACGGCCACCCAGATTCGTTCCTCTGCAGCAGGGTCCAGCTGAGCGCTGGCCTCTGACATGGCGGGGTGGGTCCTGCCCTGGTCCTTTTAGTCCCATGTACTGTATGTACTCCAAATAGGTGAGGTGAGTGCGAGCATTTCTTTTGGTATAACTGAATTACTCAGAAATCAGGAAAAACCAATTAATCTGTTTGGTGTCTGTTACACTTTCACTGCTGAGTGTCCAGCCAGCCACCAAGCGGCCACTCCCATTCAAAACAGGATCTGTGCCTGCTTCCAAGGACGCGGACAAAGCCTGACGTTAAAACAAACACTCAGGAGGGAAAGCCGAGAGGAGAAAGCTGGTTGGAGCGTGTTCCTGCGTTGCAGGAAAGCAGTAGTGTTAGGAGAATTGGGCGGGCCACAGGTGTGGCTGAATTGAGGTGTGCTGACTAGGGACAAGGATCCCCGGCTGGAGGACACCGTACTGGTCCCCGGGCAAGGTTAGGAAAAGGAGAGGAAGAGGAGCAGTCAAAGGAAGAAGGAAAGGACATGCCAACAACTTGTAGAGGGGAGAGCTGGAGCCTCAGGAGGCCAGTGGACGGCCCTGGGCTGGGGGAAGGGGAAGGTTAACTTGGGCCGTGAATTACGGTTCACCGAGCGGCACCCAAGAGGGGGGCTGGGTTGTGCCAAGCACCTTCACACAGGACTGGCCCGAGTCACCGAACTGGAGAGAAGGGTTCAAAGTCACTGTCCTGGTGACAGAAAGTTGAAGCCAGGTGAATGGCTGAGTGCACTCTGGGGTAAAAGTGTTCCAAGGGCCCAGACTCCCCCTCCCTCCTGCCCCCCCCTCCCCTCCTACCCTCCTTCCCTCCTTTCTCAAGCGAGATCAAGGCCACACTGGTAGAAGACTGGAGAGCTGAGATCCAGCAAAGGGTCTGGGCAGGCGAGGGCAGAGCCTCCCGGGAGGGACAGTGAGCAACACCTTCCTGTGAAACGAAGCAAGAAGCGACCACAGAGGAGCAGCAACTCACTGATCATTGATTGGAGAGCCACTGTGGGCGTCCGCTCTAGGGGGCAGTTTCCCTGTCCCATCTGGGGTGTTCTGAGAGGATGGAGGGGTATTGGGGGCTGAATGAAAGGCCTCTTATGTAGTAGGAGCTGTGTGAGGGTGTTGCTGGGAAAAAAGTGAGAGGTGAATATGACCTGGGGGGATGGCTAGGCCTGTGTCTTCCAGGAACTTTCTGTGGTCTGGGAGCTGGGGTCAGGCTGGGGGCGGACAGCGAGGTGGTGGGGCCAGGGCCCCAGGGCGGAGGGTCTGGGTGCCCAGGACGGCCTCCCACACAGTGAGTCAGGGCCCCTGTTAATTCGGGGGGAGTCCGAGCCCTGGGTAGACTAGGAGTGGTTGTGACTGACCTGGGAGGCAGCAGGAGGGAGGGCCAAGGCCAGGACCTTTGGACAGGTCTCCGTGCAGGGAGGAGGGAGGGAGCAGCCAGTGAGCCAGAGGCTGCTGTGCCCGGAGGTGACTGAGTCACCCCAGGACGGGCCTGGAGGCACGCAGCAGGGGCTGGGCGGGAAGGCCATGCTGGCCCGGAGGAGGCTGCCGGCAGCTTCAGTGGTTCTGGTTCCCAGGTTTCAAGGATGCAGGACTGACCAGGAGAGAGGATTCGGAGTCGCACTAGTTAGCATTTGAATCATGGGAAACGCAAATCAGGTCTCAAACATAATTTTTTCTCTCTGGGCTGTGAAGCGCCCCGGGTGAGCTGCCCCTGCCTGTCTGTCACCAGCCCTAACCTGGGCACTCACCCCAGGCCTGACACCGGGTGATGGTGATTGTGAACCCAGAGATGGAATAACCACGTGGACTTCTGAGCATGACAGTCTTAGCTAATGTGACTTGTGTGTGTGTGTGGGGGGGGATTGGGGAAAAGCTGGGGTCACTTCCTGGGTGTTTGCCTGTTTCGGCTCCGCCCTGGGGGAGGCATGGGGAAGTGCAGATCATCTCATTCCAACCCCTTTGCAGACTTTGAGAGGTCTGAGCTTCTAAACAGAGGGAGGGAGGGAGGGAGGTACAAGGCTTTTTTTTTTTAGGCTGTGGAGGCAGATTAATTGGATTGTCCCTTGGAGAGGGACAATTTAGCTGAAAACTTCTACGTTCCCCTGGAACTGCAGGGCTCTGGGGAGTGACTGGGGTGCAAAGAGGGCCCTTGCTGGGAAGGAGGGGTCACACTCTACAGTGAGAGGGGCGCGCAGGTCTCTCTGGAGTCGAGTCCTTGGAGAGTCCGTGAGAGCTGGGACCCGCAGGGCCCGCAGCGATGCCCGACCTGTGAAGATGGGGAGAGGGCGTCCTGGGATGCCTCAGACCAAAGATGGGGCCCCTTCTCTTTGTTCGGGCTTCTGGACGAGGACCAAAGGTGCCCTGACATGGCTGAAGTCACCCCACCTTGCCCCGCGGGTGGTCAAAGCACCCAGTGCCGGGGCCCAAACTCACTCCCGCCCTGAAGCAGCCAGAGGAGCCCCACGCGTGTCCTGAGTTGTAACGGATTTGTACTTGAAAGGGGTCCAATCATTCTCTCTGACGTTGGACATGTTTTACACACTTGTATATTTCTCTTATGAAAAGTTGCGAACACGCAGAAGTAGACTACCGCCAACTCAGGGATGATCTTGTTCAGCTGCACGTGTCTTTACTTTCTCCTCGGTTATCACTTGTGTGTAAACGTTTTAATGAAGGTGAGTATTACTTTAGAAGCACACAGAGCGTAAGTCAGCTGGGCGAACGTGCGTGTTCTCTTGTTCTCGATGCCGAACAAGAACCTGTTTCACATACTTTTCCACAGGAGCCCTCGGAGTGCTGAGCCGTCACCTCTGTGTCAGAGGAGCTGTGTGCATACCTCTCCTGTCACGATGCGCGTCACAGAAGGCAGGGAAAGGACCCAGGGCCTGTGACTCTGTGCCTGACGCCAGAGAGGCTCTGTACACAGGAGGTCCCCAGGCGCCGTGGCCTCTCGGTCACCTCCCTGTGACACCCTCCCTGCAGACAGCGATTACAGGTTGGACAGCACGTAGCGAGGGAGGAAGGTCACGGCTCTGCAGCCCTGTGACTGTCACCTTTGCACACACGAGTGGCTTTTCCCTTGTTCTCACGGTGGTCTGGTAGCACCCTCCAGTCTGAAAAGGGTGGAGGAAGAAGCTGTCTCATGCCTTTCTAGAGAAGGCAGACAGGCACCAAGAACGTCAGGGGGGTTTCAGATTTGACCCCAAGGGCTGTACCTTTGGCCCGGTCCGTGCGGAGCTGCCGGCGGAGGGCTGCGGGCAGAGGGCTGTGGACGGCCGCTGTGAGGGGACTGTAACTCCCCGACCCGATTCGATCGTCACTGTTCACATTTAGGGTCCTCTCTTTCAAGACTGTTTTTTTGACATTTGCCTCCTGGCAGAGCAGGGGCCTGCGAGGAGGAGTTGCAGGGAGGTGGACTTGGCTGAACACAAGGGGAGAATTCTCTTAGTCAGAGCATCCAAAAATGGAACGGCCTGACTCAGAAGACAGCATGTCCCTGGCCTGGAGGCGGTCCCGGTGGGTCCCTTCGGGGGAGTGCTGCCTGGTGCTGTGACAGATGCGGGCAGAAGGCAGTGGCAGCCCGCACTTGGGAGCACTGACTGCGTGCCAAGCACAGCTCTGAGCTCTTGATTGTGGACTCGCAGGGCCCTCCAGGCAGGGCGCTGCGATGGGCTGTTGTTTCCTGCACTTTACAGCCAGGGAAACTGAGGCATGCGGAGGCCTCCCCCCTCCCGTGAACCATCCGAGCTGACGGGGCTGGTGAGTGAAAGCCAGGCAGTGTGGCCGCCCTATTTACAGCCACTGTGTCCGGTGACGTGGATCTGATCGCCAGGGGCCCCGGGGTTACACGCCCCGCCCGGGAGCAGCTGCCTGGCCAACAGGAGCTTAGGCGGCGCTGACCCAGCCTGACGCGCTCTGCTAGAAGTCAGCGGGGCTGCCAGATCCCAGACTCCAGCCACCATCCGTTAACGAGGCAGCGGGGCTGGGTGTGCTCGGGGCAGCGGGCAAGGGACACGCAGGCACCAGGGCCCGCAGCGCCGGCGTGGGCACACGGCGTGGGCACACGGCGCGCTCTGCCCGCCTGCTGCCCCGACTCTGCGAATCGGCCTCCTGCCCTGTTCCTTCGAGCTCAGGTTCCAGTTTCAGGAATCCACCCCAGACCCTCCCCTGAGGCAGCGCCCACACCTGGGTCACCTGCCCCAGACACTATTCTCTGATCACGGCCGAGGGGGCAGTGACAAGAAGGCGAACCTTGGAACCTGGGCTTGAACCCGGGTTGCCCGCCCACAGGACAGGTGGCTCGCACTTCTCATCTGTGTTGTTCACGGCAGTGGGTCGAAGACTTGGGTGCGGGCCCCAGCGCATCCGTGGGGAGGCCGCGAAGCACGGGGCAGGGCTCTGGACGACGCTGACGTCCACCTCTCCCCTCACCAACCCAGCCCTACCCCGAGCGCAGCTCTGCGGCGGTGGGCCCGGAGGGTGCCCTGCATGGAAGACGCATTTGCACCCCATCCGCGGAGGGATGCTCTCCCGCGGGAGTCGGGCCGCCGCCCCAGCCGCGGACGTGCCCTTAGACGTGCTCTGAGTCAGAGGACTTGGTACCAGGACCTGCTGTTTGTAAAATGAGAAACGACTAGAATATCCCTAAGACGCCTTCTAGCTGTGAAAGGGGGTGGTTTACGACTGAGGGAAGGAGGGAACCGTGTGTGGAATAAAGTAAAAACGTTTTCTGTAACAGGCTAAGGGACAGAACGGAGGAGCTTGGCCTCCCAACTCAGCAGTACACCTCGCAAGTTCAAGCTCCTGCATGAGGCGCGTTCTGGGTTCCCTGGGCTCTCATCTCCCAAAGTTCCCCATGAGACACGAACAAACACCATGACCTATGTAGAGTCCAGTCAGGCGAAGTGGCCTAGAGGCGGCACCTTGTCACCGTGCAGGCGGCCGGGCCATCTTAAGCATTGATGTGACAAGTAGCTACAGGTAGAGTGCCCCTCCAGCGTTACCTCGCCACGGTTGGGTTTTCTTTGCAGTGATTCCATAACAGGGGTTAAAATGCTTCCTCTGAGTTTGCACTTGGGAAGACTGATGTCCCGGACAGGTCAGTCATTCTTCCCGAATGTGTCGGTGGAGGTGGGCGTCTCGGTCCCGGGACTGGCTGGCCCTTCCGAGCCAGGCAAGCCTTGGGGTCTCGCCAGTCACAGCTTTGGCAAGTAGAGCATTGTTTCTCACTTTCCATCAAATATTTGCCCCAAATGGCCGCACCTGCTGAAAAATGGAGATTTCTGAGGGTTGGAACAGGAGATTCTGTCTCTTCTCTTCGTTTCAAGTCACCTGGGACCTGCAGCCAAAGCCTCGTGGAGAGTAAGGGAGGAAATGCCTTCAGCGCTAATGTCACGGTCTTGGGCAACAGCTTGGACCAGAAGTTGTAACGGTATGTGTGCTTTTCACCACGTTAAGCATCTGTCGTTATGACACAGTCTTTACAGGCTTTTGTTCGTTTTCCTGATGCGTATCTGTCCCTGTGTTCTTTCCCCACAGCTGTCTGGCCCTCTTCCTGGCCAGCCTCAGTCCGAAATGACAGCATTTCTGAAGTTCCAGCTGGTCTCTGTCCTCAAAAACGGTTTTGCTCCCTGGTGCCCAGAGAGTTGTTTTTAGAATACTGGGCTCTGGCATGTAACAAAGCAAAGAACTGTAATGCTTTTGTAATGCGTGGTAACTCATGCCTGGCCGGGTGGCTCAGTTGGTTGGGGAATCGTCCTGTACACCGAAAGGCTGCAGGTTCGATTCCCAGTCAGGGCACCTACGGGAGGCAACTGGTCAGTTTCTCTCTCACATTGGTGACTCTGTCTGTCTGTCTGTCTGTCTCTCTCCAAAATCAATAATAAAATATCCTCGGGTAAGAATTTTTTTAAAAATACAGGATAACTCAGCAAACTGGAAGGACACCAGATGGAAACATGGGCAGCCTCCATTTCGTCAAAAACCCTTCCCAAGAACACAGCTACAAACAGTCCTACGTGTAGGAAATCGGGTCACTGCGCGGAAATCTCACAAGCAAGACTTGCAGGTTCCCACGTGTCTACTAACTTTCTATCCCGAATTTCAAAACTCAGCGATGCATTTCACTCGGGGAAAATACTGTTTTCTTAGACTCCGTGTTCCACTTTCGAGAAAAGCAAAAGCAACGTCAGGGGCTTTTGAATATGCATCTTCTTATGGGTGGAAATCGTCTGTCAGAGATTTGGGAAGAGAAGGAGGTCTCGGTCACGAGCCGGGTATCACCGTCCCTGCACCGGTTTGGACAGGCCCAGGGGCTTGTGGCAAGCCCAGCGGGGACCTGCCTGGGGAGGCAGGGCTGTGGACAGAAGTCCCCAGGCTGGGGACTTTTGCAACACCCAGCACACAGAGGAGGGTGGGCATTTCCTCTTCGGGGCGACTTTGGACTGAGGTCATGATCTGGGAGAGAAGCCTTTGGCCACCAACCGGAACTTCCTTCTCCCTCGTCCACACCTGTTCCCGTGGCCTTTTAGAGAATGAGAGCAGGGGGTCCCCAGGGTGCCTGCGCACCCTGCAGCCCACGGCGGGCCCTGGGGGTCAGCACGGTGCTAGCTCTTCTAGGGTCTGGTGCTAAATGCAGCCTCCTGTTTTCCATCTATTTCCCAATATTGAAGTTTCTGAAAGAGCAAAGATGACGGCACATTGTGACGAACAGGGTTTTGGCGATTTTACACAGTCCCGGTTTATTCACCGCCTTTCTTACTCTGCCCCCAGCTGAGGGAAAGTTTAGGAGCCTCTTCCTTTGCTGCCCGGGACCCCAGGTGCCCCAAAAGTCCTCAGGCAACGAATGGGCCTGGGCCGCAGAACCTGGGGTGCCTCAAACACAGACCCTCCCCATTGTTCCCCGGCACCGAGAATTACAGAACATTTTTGTTGCCCGGAAATCGGAGGGTCCTGTGCCAACGGCTGCGCTGAGCTTTCAGAGGCAGAGAATGGCCTTTCCATGTGGAAGTCATATTTTCAGAGAGAGGAAGAACCTTGAGAACTGCAGTGCCTAATCTCTGCACGTGGGCGGCAGGCTTGGGGGGTAATGCCGACTCTGGCCGTGGGCTCTGGTGGCCGAGCCCCAGGACTGTGGGAGCCCAGGGGGCTCACTCCCCCACCCCACACGGCCTCTGGGTGAGGGGGGAGGGGCACGCTTGTCCTGCTTGGTCACACACAAAACTGAACTACAGGCACTGAAGGCACGAGCCTGGCTAGCCTCCCTAATGACACACGCTGGGGGCAGTGAGGGTCCCGGGTGTCCACGCTGTCGCCCGCCCAGAAACCAGGGCCTGGCAGGAGCTAAGCGGCCAGGCCCAACCTCTGCAGTGTTCCCAGGGTGGCAGAGGCTCAGGCCAGGAGGAGATGCAACTTGCGTGTCAGCCTTCCTCACCTGCAGTCTTCGGTCACACCCCGCACGACCCTAATCTTTCACCAGCCAGAAGGTTCGGGGTGGACCCTCTCTTGGCTGGTGTCTGAAAGAAATCTCAGGCCCTGGCAGGGTGGCTCGGTTGGTTGGAGTGTCATCCTGTACACCACAAGGGTGCGGGTTTGATCCCTGGTCACAGCAGATACCCCGGCTGCAGGTTCGATCCCTGGTCGGGTCATCTGGGAGGCAACTGATCGATGTTTCTCTCTCTCCCCCTTCCTGTCCCTCTAAAATCCGTAAATGTGTCCTCAGGTGAAGATTTAAAAAAAAGAATTCTCGGGTTAGAAGGTGAGTCCTGCAGTTTCTCAAAGCTGAGTTCACCCGCAGAGGAGCGTCTTCTGAGAGATGTGGGAAAGGGCTGAAAACTCTCTTCTGCTCCTCGGAACCTTTCGCTTGGGAAACACTGAAGGCGACATCTCCTGACCTTCCTTTCTGTGCCTTCGGGGCCTCACCTGGCCTCGGGGACCCGCTCTCTGCCGGGTACTGTCGGTGTTTGACACTCAGTGCTGGTGGCACCGTGGGATTTACCCCGGAAACCCCGCACAGCCCTGTGCTGGTGAGGCCCACGCCCGAAAGCACCACCTGGTAACGACGGCTCCCCAGGGGAGGCACTGGGACGCGCCAGGCACTTCACAAACAGGGAGTTATTTCCCCCTGATCCCAACCCCGAGAGACAGGCGCTGTGGTTACTCCTGGTCTTCAGGGGTGCAGGGTGAAGCCCAGAGGAGTTAACACAGGAGCTCACAGCCAGGTCCGTCCAGCTGCCTGCGGCCTCCACCCCACCACCTCACATTCAGGGCCGGGGACGCAGGGAGAGCTGCCTCTTTATCAGTTTGCCAAACAGCGCTGAGTCACGAGCACAGTTTCAGGAGATGTGGAGATACGGCCGCAGGGCGGGGAGCCCTGGTGCCCACCTGCCTCCCCCAGGCTCCTCATCACAAACCCGTCTGTCTTTGTTCGGGGAGAAGCTCGCTCCCCCCCCCCCAGCAGGTGCGGCATTCCCTTGCCCCAGGTGGATGTGAGGTTCTTATTAGCAGCCCTGGGAAATCTGAGTTTTCTGTCTTCCAAGTGAGTGAATGTGTGTTTGGAAATAAAGGCTGGGGAGTGTCCACAGGTCAGGGTCGCTTTGGGCGATTGGTCTTGAAAAAGTAACTGCCGCCAGGATGGCAGGAGGGGGCCCTCTGCGAGGGTGGGTGCATGGGGGCTATGGCAGAGAGGAGGCCCAGGGCCGAGGCCCTGCAGGCTGGCGACGGGCTCTGGCTGGCTCACGGCTCGTTAGCCCCGGGAGCCGGGCGCCCGGAGGTGGGTGGGGAGAGTCAGGTGGCTGCCCTCTGGAACACCACAAAACCGCTGCAGACCACGTGCTGCATTTTCAGAGACGCTTGCCAAATTCTTGCCCTTGACATAATTTTCCAGGTCTTTCTACTAGAAAAAGGCTTAATTTGGAGAATGAGGGAGGGGGGAAATAAGAAGGCCAGGAAGGAAGAGCCAAGTTAGACTAAAGCTCCAAGGAGTCTGAAAAGTGGAGAGGAATTTCATCCCAGGAATGGTTCCGAGGACAGAGACCCCTCACCGCCTCCTTCTGCATTGCGAATACCCAAGCCACAGCCAGGTTCGGGGGTGGTGGGGGTTGGGGTCGGGCACGTCTGGACAGCCGAGAAGGCACGTGAAGGCCCCCTTATTCCAGCCTTAGGAAAACTGTAGTGTGGTCACTTCATGGGTGTCCATGCCCAGCGCCGCAGCAGCCCCCAGACACGGGGGACGCGCTCTCCACCCACCCGCCCAGGTTCGCGCTGCCTGGGCTCGGTCCCGCACCCGCTCTGGGACGCCCGGAGAACACTGAGTCATCGCCGCCTTGTCAGCCAAGACATTTCTGGGAATGTGCAGAACACTCCAGCGACAAGACATTCCTCAGTGTGTAGTCGGAAGGCCACTCCCCACTTCCTTTCTAGTCACGTTGCATCATCTTTCCGAACAGGACCCAACAGATTTATTTGAAACTTACGTGCCTTTAGGGGAGAGAGGCAGGGCGGCGCCAGGGCCCCACCCCTCTCTGTGGAGGGCGCTGGGTTAGCCTGCCCAGAGGGGTGCTGGCAGGCAGCGGGCAGTGCCCTCTTGCCTTTTGGGGGACAAGAGAGATGTGCGTCATGCCCTTCTATACTCCTCTCCTCACCCTGGAAAAGCGGCGCTGCCCCGGGCAGGACCCACCCACGTCACAGGCGTCTGCAGGCGCATTGGTGCTGAGGCCCTGAGAGTCTCTGTCTTCGTCATCGCAGGAGAGTCACAGGAAAGGGGGACGGTCTTGGCCAACCTTTGGCCTGGGGGCAGACTTTTGTATGTCTACATCCAGAAGGACGTTATTTATGAACAGTGCAGTTAACAAACCAATGTTGAGGGTTTGCGGAGGGGAGCTGGGGGCTGGGGCAGGCGGGTGCAGAGGCAAACAAAATGAGCCTCTGCTGTCCAGAAGGGCCAGTGTCCTGGAGGGAGCTGGGCCCTCCGCATCCTGCAGTGCCGGGTGCTCCAAGTGTGGGGCTTGGGTGGGGAAGGGACACCACCTGGGGAGGATTCAGGAGCACCAGCTCCGGTGGGATGCTTGAGCTTGAGCTGGGAGATGGCTGGGACTCTAGACACAGGGTCTGTCGGTGGTGAGGCCGACAGAGAGGGGTGGGGAAGAACAGAGAACAGGTAGAGGGCAGTTGACGCAGCACGGGGGAGGCAGGAGGAAGCCGGTGGGTGGGGCGCAGGCAGAGGAGGGACCAGGCCGACATGCTTGGACGGTTCAGGCTTTAGTTTGCAGGTGGTTGTGAGCCATCGAGAGTCCAGCACAGTGGCAAGCTCCAGACGTGCCGGGGCTGCACGTTGATATTTGGCCTGAGGGAGCCTGATGCAGGACCGGTTAGGACCAGTGTGGCTGTGCGGGGGAACTGGAGCTGGGCTGGAAGCGCAGCAAAGGCGGGAGTGTGTGGGATAGGTCGCCATGGCCCCTGTGCCGATCACAGCTCCCCTGCGCCGGGCATGGCACAGAGCACCTAGGTGGGCCATCTCACTCTACCCAGAGCCCTAAGTGGCTGGTCTACTATCACCCCATCTTACAGATGCAGAAACTGAGGCTCGGAGAAGGGAGGGAATGGCCCGTGCCCGTGCAGGGTGAGGCAGCAGGCCTGGGATTTCAGCCACACTCTGTACGGTAGAAAACAGAACACCTGAAAGCCAGTTAACGGTGGGAGGGGAAGGAGGTGTTCTAGTTGCCTGGGTGCCTCAGAGGACAGATGACAGTGACTGAGGTGGGGACAGGCATATGGGGAGCAGGGGAAGCTTTCTGTACCAGTGAGCTCAGGGTGGGGTGGGGGGTACAGAGTCGGAGGAGCCTGGCCGGGCACGGGGCTGATGCTTGCCACGCGCCCTCATGACAATGAGACAGCCTGTGACACGCTGCTATTGCCACCATCAGTTTCTAAGTGAGGACACAGGAGCCCACAGACATTAAGGAACTTGCCTGAAGCCACGCAGCTAGGGGGTCCCCCTGAAGTCTGACCGAGGCACCCCCCTGGGCAGATATGGGGAGCGTTCACCCCGGAGGCAGCACAAAGCTGCAAGGGGGACCTGTGGGCCCCCCCGCTTCCTGCATTTGCTGGCTTACCTGCGTCTGTCAGTCGTTAATATGCACTGGGTCTGCAACAGGACAAAGCATTTTTAACAAAGCAGAGGAATGGACCTGTAAATCGGTAGACTTTTGGAAGAGAGTTTGCCAACGTCCATCAAAAGCTGGAAATCTGGCATATTCTTAGACCCAGCATCTGGCATAATCTTAAATCTGGCATATTCTTAATTCCGTTTTTAGACGAAAAACAAGCGGGCAGAGACGTGTGAAGGTATCTAAGGCAGACTCTGTGAATACGTCCTTCAACGTCCAGTAACGAAAGACCGACATACCTTTCGGCTCAGCCGGACGGTTGGGGTCAGTGCCCAGGCGGCATCCGGAGGGACCACACAGTTGGCGTGGGTGTGTAAGGGTTGTTCACAACATACTGACACCCCAGAAAAATACACTATAAAACCTTATCTACCAATTGGCCCTGGCGAGTGTGTGTGGCTCAGTGGATCGGGTGCCAGCCTGCAAACCAAAGGGTCACCAGTTCGATTCCCAGTCAGGGCACATGCCTGGGCCGCAGGCCAGGTCCTCGGTTGGGGGCAGGCAGGAGGCAACCAATCAATGTATTTCTCATAATCAGTGTTTCTCTCCCTCACTTTCTCCCTCCCTTTTCTTCTCTCTATAAATAAATACAATCTTTTAAAAAAAGTTTCAGCCTTAACTGTAAAATTAAACAAACAAAAAAACCCATTAGCTACCAATTTGGTCTCATGTTGGTCAGAAAAATACATTTATATAATGCATTCATTAAACAACTCAGCTTTTTAGAGAAGTACAAATGCAAACACTTATTTGATTGTGCTAAATGGTGGGCAGAGGCCGCACCGAGCGTGATGGGGAGGCCACCCGGCCAGGGTAACAGGTGGCGCTTGGAGGCCGGAGTTGGAAGGATGTATGCTAAAATGCTTCGTGACTTTAATCTTTTTTTAAAATTAAATTTTTTAAATTTATTGATTTTAGAGAGGGAGAGGCAGTGGGGGCGGGGAGAGAGAGAGACCCCAGTCCGGTGCTCCACTTCCGCGCACACTCATCGGTTGCTTCCTGCGTGTGCCCTGACAGGGGACTGATCTCGTACTGGGACGATGCTCCAACCAGCCAAGCTACCTGCTGATTTTTCTTTTTAATCATCTGTATTTTCTAGGGTTTTTTGTTTTGTACAGTAAAAATGGACTGCTTGGGAAGAAATATTTACTTGTAAATACTCTTTAAAATGGAAAGAAACAGATGCAGAAGGAAGGGTGAAGGAGGCGAAGTTCAGAACTCACGCGGAGAGAGTTCCCCCCGCATATCCTGAATGCTGTTACCCCTTTATAGCCCCCTCTGCCCTGAACCCCCCACCGGCATTCCCCTCCCTTAGTTCATGTCCATGGGTCGCCCTTGCACATTCTTTGGTTCCTCCACGTCTCATACCACCCTAACCTCCCTTGCCTGTTTTGACTTGGATGTCCCCTCTCCTTATGTGGGACTCAAGAATCCTGTCCAGGAATGTCAGAGCCACAGCTGCTTATAAATGCGAGACTGATTTTACTTGCTCTTTCCTGGGCTAAAGGAGAGATTTCAGGAGAAGTGGGATCATCAGTGTTGACTGTTGGCTTCAAATAAAACTTAACGTCTCTATGTGAAAATATGCATTTTCAATGACATACCTTTTCCCCAAACCAGGGATAGTTTGGGAAATGCTGGGGGTTTTTTTTGTTGTTGTTGTTTTAATGCCTCTTTCAAACCCTCTGGGCTCTCCAAGCCTCTGACCTGCTTCCTCACCCTCACAGATGACCCAGGGATCATTAAGGAATGTCTCCGGCTTCCCCTGCAAACCAACCAACCCACCCAGACTCGTCCCCACCCTGCCTTCCTGGCTATCTGCTCAGTACAAATTCCTGGAAGGAACCTGACCCTCCTGCCCCAGAGCCTTTGCACATGCTACCGATGCACATGCTCTCTGCCCTGCCCCTTCTTCCTTCCGGTCAGCTCCGCGGAGCCTGCCTTGACTGCTCTTGGGGGGTATGGTCAGAGCCCCCCTCCTGCACCTCCCTCGCAGGAATCAGTTTAGATTTATTCGTGTCTTTATTTTTTCCTTCCCTGTCTTCCCAGTGGGACTGAGCCTGACGAAGGCGACGACAACATCCACGGTTAGCTTCAGGGACACCTACTACCCAGAAGTGATTAAGGCCAACAGGAGGAGCCAGCCAGGCGTAGAATCTTCGAAGTTGAAGATGAAACACAGCCTTCTAGCGCCCGGGGTGGGGGTGGGATCACACTGGTGCCATAAAGTCCCCGTGTTGTGATTCCTTTACCCCTGGGGAAGGAATGAGTGGGTGCTCATTCCACGGGAGATGAGGAAGTGGGAGCTATTAGAGAGCAGCCTTTGCAGCAGCACCGGTGGGCTACCTGTGAAACGCAGACCGGCCGCCTCTCTGTCTCCGCTGCCGTCACCCTGGTCCAAGCTGCCGTCAAAATGGAGATCCATTCAAGTAGCTTCTCAT
Source organism: Desmodus rotundus (assembly GCF_022682495.2). NCBI lineage: Eukaryota > Metazoa > Chordata > Mammalia > Chiroptera > Phyllostomidae > Desmodus > Desmodus rotundus. Next base: position 4,620,627 of record NC_071389.1, on the reverse strand, counting down.
CGTGTGCCCTGCTTCCACTCGGCCCTCCAAAATCCTCCTTCAACACAGCAGCTGGGATAACTGTCCAAACAGAATGACCCCAATGGAACCGCATCCCTGCCCTGCTCGTGGCTGGTGTGACTGTTGCAACAGGCGCCAACCCCGCTCAGTGCCAGCGGGCCGTCCTGGTTCCCATCTCTCTCCTTGCCCGCTCTGCTCTGGCCACCTGGCTGCCCCTGGGCTAGAGGGGGGATTTCAGGAGAAGTTGAATCATCAGTGTCAGCCATTGGCTTCAAATAAAACTGGAAGTGTGTCTTCTCTGCCGGGAAAGCTCTGCCTGGCTGTCCTGTCTCCTGTCTCTCATTCGGGCCTCCACTTAGTTGTCACTCCTTGGGGACACCTTCCCTGGCCTCAGACACACAGGTCTCATCTGGTCCTATTTTATCTTCTTCCTCCTTCCCAACTCTGTCAGAGCTGTTGATGACTTTCTTGTTGATGTGTTTACCTATCGCTTCCTCCCAGGATGCTCACTCCTGAGAGCAGGGGCCTCCTGCGGCTGTGACCAGGTGCTCGGCAGGTGCAGAGGACCCAGACAGGGAGGCCCTTAGCACAGATGCGGTGGCTGGAAGAAGGAACACTCTGGATTATCATCGACGAAAATCACTGTGGCTGAGGTGGAGAAGTACCACATTTCAGGGTCACGAGGCTCCTGGGACTCATTTATCCATCACAGCATCCCTGGGGATGGGGGATGGCATCCGGACTCTGCCAGACCTCTTGCTGGGATCAAGAGCTAATTATTGCTCAGGAACCAGGGAGATGGGCAAAAGCAGCCAATGAGGTGCCCCAGTGAAGTGATGTTGCCCAACTCTCCCAGTCTAATTGCATAATCCCACTTGGATTCAGCGCTTAGTGTAACATTTATTAAGCACGTACACTGTGGGGAAGGCAGACGTGGAAACCTAAGTTGGTGCCCCAGGAAAGAGGACCTCCCATGCCTTGGGGAGGCCGCTGGGGTGACCCGTGTCCCAGCCGTCTCAGCATCAGTCTAGTACAGTGAAGATTAAAAGGATGATGGCAGAGAATGGCCACCGTGATGCCTGGCATGTAGTAAGTGCCCAAGAACTTTGTGTTCTCACAGAGCACACAGCAAGTATTTCTACTGGGGCAGGTGACTGTGGGCAGTGGGCCCAGGACCACCCTGCTAGAAATGACATTTCCCAGCCTCCCTTGCAGCTGGCAGGGCCGTGTGACCAAGTCCTGGCTGACGGGAGCTCCAGTCAGGCGTGCAAGTTCTGGCAGGGCCAGAGGGCACTGGGCATGACCCCTGCTGTGGATGCACCGGCTGGGCAGGGACCTGGTTTCAACCCCAGTGAGGGGGGCAGGGCCCTGGATCCGGACAGAAATAAGGAAGGGTGAGTGAGGGGAGTGGGCCTGCTCTCCAGCCCCCCCCCGCACCTGGCTGCCACAGGGAAGGGGGAGAGAACAGGCTCTCTCAGGGGAGTCGTCGCATCCAGGGCTCTCTGTTACTGGGGACGGCCTCGCCCACGGTGATGAGGTTTGACTCGGACACTGGAGGATGCACAGGAATGTGTGGGTGGTGGGGTGGGTGCAGACCCCGGGAAGAGGGGCTACAGTGTGCGCAAACGTCTGGAGGAAGGCCTCGGCCCGTCCTAGCCCCACGGCTCTGCATTGGAGCCTCTTGTGTGTTAATATAGATTTCTGGGGCCCCCGCCACTCCTACCCGGTACCTCCACTCAGGTCTTCTGAATCAGAAGCTACAGGGTCTGGGCCAAGGAGTCTGAGTGTTTACCCAGTGCCTCAGGTCAGTCCTGTGACCAGCAATTCCGGGAATTGCTGAGCCGGGCTGCGGGCTGTGGGCTGCGGGCTGCAGGGAACTGCCTGGGGAATGCTGGATTGAGCTAGAAGTACATGGTCTGAGCTCCCTTAAGGAACGTGAACTTTAGCACACAGGCCACTTGCTTCTTTTCTTTTGGGAGAGAGGTCACACAGTCTTTTAGAAATTTGATGAGAAGTATCACCCTTTTCTCAGAAAATGCTCCCTCCTCTCCTAACATTTGAATATTTTTTCCAGGCACCCAAGAATCCGCTCTTTGAAGCCAGTGGAAGGTCCTTGGGGGCAGTGGTTTCCGTGAAGACAGGGACCGTGTCACATCAAAGATGGCTCTCACAGCAGTGTGGGGACAGGATGTCTCATCATTAAATCTGAAACAGATTAGCGGGAACATAACCACATGTAGTTCCATGGGCACGCGTGGAAACGCCACTTACAGGAGGGAGTCGGAGACCCCGCGTCCCTGAGATGGAAGGGAAACGGGTGGATGTGATCTTCTGAGCTGAGAGTCACCTTGGGGCTTCGGAAGACAGAAAAGACAGTAAGAAGAGCAGATGTTCATTAATTAGGTCAAAAAAAAGGTTATTTATGGTGATAACTCTTATTATGGGCAAGGCTCCTGGTTTAAATTCTGTCAGGGAGGAGTGTAAGTGTCTCGGGAGCCCAGCATCTCAATTGCCTTCAGCTCAAAATCCTTCACGTGCCAAGGTGCACACTTTGGGGAGGCTTGTTGTGAACACCTACACGGGCAGAGGGCTGTGGGTGGGAAGTCCAGCTGACAGGCAAGGGAGCCCAGGGGCCTGACCCAGGTGGACTTCACAGGGCGCAGGAGGTAGATGAGACAGTGGGCGTGCAGGGAGCGGGTGGGGGGGGCAGGGGCCAATAAGGGGGTGAGGGTCTGATGGGGCAGAATTCAAAGGTGAGTGTGCAGGGGCTGTGACCTCAGGTTTTCGACATCTGGTTCACAATAACGTGTGGAAGGATGGCGAGGGATTCACGTAGCGGTTCCTGGAAAACTGTGGGTGATGGCGGGGAGGTGTTGGGAAGGAGGCGGAGGATGGAGTGTCCCTGTTCGTGGGGCGTGGTGACGGCTGCCCCAGGGGAGTTGTGGCTGCCTCCATGGAGGGGCTGGGAAATGAGACAGAAGGCAGCATCCTGGGGGGACCCACCTGTGAGTGGAGGCAGGAGAGGAGCAGAGAAAGGGGAGAGTCGGAGGAGAGAGGGTGGAGCGACGGGGAGATCAGGGACAGAAGGGTCAAGCAGACCATTGCACTGGGCGGCTCGGAGGTCCCTGGGTGTCCTTAAGGGAGCCTTTTGTTTATTGTTGACTGTGCCCTGAACGTCCTTGCCCTTGTCCTTGGTGAAAACACAGCCAAGCCTGCGGAGAGAAAGAAACGTGGAGTCCGAAGTTGACTTGCAGATGGTTTGGGGAACAAATACGTGTGCACATATGCACACACACACACATACATAAAATGAATATATGTAATGCACACATGTAAAATGTGTTCATGGGTATATATTACATATGCCCACGTACATACCTACACATACTTAAATAAAACGATAAAGCAAACATGGCAAAAAGTTCAGAACTGGTGACTCCGGGCAGAGGGCTGGAGGAGTTCCTTGCCGAAGTCTTGCAGCACCTTCTTTAAGGTTGAGATGATATAAAAATCCTCCTGTTTAAACGGTGCTTTTGAGGCGAGCACAGGATGCAAGCCAGACAGTGGTGGGTGAGCCCGTGCAAACTGAGCTCCAGGGGTTTGCGGGAAGGGAAGGGAGGGCGCAGGCACGGAGGGGTGGGATTTTCTTAAGAAGGGGAAGAGTGGGTGCTGGAGACTATTTTAGGGCTGAAACAACTGGAGGGGAGGCTGAGGAAGGGGGGGAGGAAGAGGGAGGGCGGCCCGGTCAGGGTGAAAATGCAGGACCGAGCCCAGGGATCAGCCTCGGAGTGGAATAGGGGTTGGGGCCCCTAGCTCCGTGACAATGGCCTGCGCCGGGTGGCCCCCCAGAAGCGTCGCCCCTTTAAGGCGCGCGGTGAGTCAGGCGCTGTGGGGGCGCTGCGGGCGCAGGAAGTGGGCTCGGCGGGGGCTGTCCTCGCCCTGGAGCCAGCTCGGTGATGACAGCGATCCGAGTGATTTTTCCGCGTGTAGGATTTTTCGAGAGAGCACTGGTGCGGTGGCACCTCGACCCCCTTGCGCTTGTGCCTGGAAGAAATCCGCTGGCGTGTTGGGAGCCGGGGCTTGTTTTCTCTGAGCTCCTGAACTTGAGCTTCGCCAAGGGCTGGTCCCAGCAGCGGCAGAACGGGCTGAGTCTTGGCGCTCCCCCCACAGGCCCGGCACAATGTCCTATGGCCCAAGGGAGCCCCAGGACAGGACTGGCCAAGTCCAGAGCTAGACGGCCTGAGGCACCCACCCAACACCACCCGGAGAAGGCAAACAGTCATGTGGGCTCCCCATCCTCCGGCCAGGCACTTTAACTTCCGCAAGCCCTCCCCCGACCCCAGGTGCAAAATCAGATTTTCCTCCTCCCCCTTACGTAGTTCCCCTGTGAGGTCACAGCCATATCACACTTTTGAAGAAGGTGACTGAGCCTTTGATTCATCCTGAGCTCAGACACACATCCTCCGAAACTTGTCTCCTTTCCTCCAGGCTCACTGCGGGGGACCTGGAGCCCCACTTCACAGCGACAGTTTCCTTTGTGGTACCACATTACCCCAAGTAAGGTGGGGTGGAGTTGGCTGGCGGAGCTGCCGCCTCTCCTGCACCCTGATATAGGGTGTCCTGTGCCCTCTGCCAAGGAAGGAGCCACTTGGGAAAAGTGAAAAAGACAAGGGGTGTCGAACCCAGGGGATTTCTGAGCGGCCGCACGCTGCCTCCTCACGTGTATTAACCACAGTGACTTACAGAAATTTCCCAGGGGTTGCCCAGGGAGGGCGTGTACTTCCAGGCCTGGAAAACACTTTCAGGCAAAACTGTGCCTTTGGACTTGAGTGTTTGATGCCTTTACCTAGTGACTGGCTTGTTGGGGCCTGGCCGAGCCTGGCAGGGTAATCTTTGCTCGCCTTGCCTCCAGCTCAGCGCAGCGCGGAATAAACCCCACCTTGGATCGTTCACTTTCGCCTGGACCAGCTGGATGGTCCATTTCTCTCATGAGTCAGGGCCTTTTGAATTCATTTTATGTTTATACACGTGTATTCTGAAACAGTGTGGATTTGGCTGAAATCACCCCATTAGGCTCTAGTCGGTAAAACCCCATGTGCCTAGCAGTTGTGTTTAAAAAGGATCAGCAGGTCATGCCCTTTTGCTCGATTTTGCTTTTACTGTTTCCAGCCAATGAGTCTGTGGGTGGGAGCGGAGGCATTGCAGACAGACGCACAGTCTGAGGCAGAGTCTGCAATTCCCGGTGACCAGGGGGAGGGGGTGCTGCTCTCCAGCAAGCAGCTGGGGGGCACCCTGCTGTATGGACGTGCAAAGGGCAGGAGAACCCTTAAAAGGGAGCGTTGAGGCAGAAAGACTTACTGCTGAAATTGGTCTCCTGGGTGGGTGGCCGGTCGGGGGGAGGTCTTGGCTGGGGGAGCTTCAGCTAAGACCAGCCTTGTCCTGAACCCCTTTAATGGCCTCGTGCTTCTGGGGCTTCACAGCCCCTGCCTGGAGACCGAGCGGGCTGGCCGATCTCTAGCATCGGGTGTTTAATCTTCCCGTCCTAATTTGCGCCCTGGCTGCTTACTGAAAGTTTGGGTTTTTTTCCTAAAAAATTAAAGTTATTTATAGAATAGTTATGAAAATCACAGAACTCCTAAGAGCAAAAAGCACTTCTAATGTTACAGTAGGTATAACTCTCGGATTTATAGGTCATTTTGGCCTAATACCTTCCATTTTCTTACCATTGTACTTCGGGCGATAGGAAGGGTATGTTTAAAATGTAATTTTGCAAAAACATGGGGCTTTTTGAAGGGAGCATTCCAAGTGAGCATCTCCCATCGTGTTCCCAGACATGAAGGGGTGTCAGTCTGAGCCTGCAGAAGGTGTTGGTCTGAAGTCAGTGCAGAAGGTGGCCGGGTGGGGAGTTAACACTTTCTGCCCAGAGCTACACTCCTTTCTTTCCCGCGCTGTGCACAATCAAAGAGGCACCGGTGCCAAAATGAGCTGGCAAGAGCCCAGGCCCCGGGGCTGAGTTCTGAGACTGACCAGCCGGCAGAGCTGACTGGCGGAGTAGGGGGGAGATGGGCAAAGGTACCCAAAGGTCAGGGAACTCTGTCACCCCCATTCATGGGTGTTCTTACACTGCGCTTTTTAGGAAACCTAGAAATAAGGTTTCAGAGGAAGAATATGCTGATAAATAATGAACCATAATTTATTTCAACTTCACCAGTTTGAAGTTTGTAATGATTTACATGCACATTGTAAATGAAGTTTTGCTGAGCAAGAAAGATCAAAGGGAAAACATTTAAATTATGTAAAACATGTTTGTCAAGGTTTTAGAAGCCCTCATTTCTACATCAGTAATTCAGTGTCGATTTAAATGATTCTTCGCTGTTCCCCAAATAAAGGAGCCAGTGTCTCCAGCAGGCAAGACCCTATTTTGCTCTGCTCGGGGTTTCTATACAATTTTTGAGGGTACTATAACTAAATTTCTTTAAAACATTGATGGGGCATCAAAATATGTCACCCCAAAATATGCCACGGGGGCATAAGGATTGCTTTGGGCTAAAGGTGGGTGAGAAAACCCAGGGAAAGCACCTGCCGCCCTTTGCCTGAAAGTAGATCATACATTTCCCTTACGGAGGTGGCCCCGCGCATGCCCGGAAGAGGTCAGTCAGTCTTCATCGCAGGAGACAGGTGGAGCCGAGGTGAGTCTGCATGAGCCAAACCGTATAAAGAGCCCTCTCTTCCATTGGTTTCTTCAATATATTCACCTTCCCGCAACTGGCTACCTCCAGAAGCCCAAACCTCTTTTCCTTCTTCTCCTCACTTCTCAGAAACTTACGGCCCTTTGTTAAATTGGTATATAAGCTCTTCCCCCCAAGTTTAACTGTTTCTTTGGATCTTTATTTCTTTTCTTTAAAGGCTTCTTTGCATGTTAAAATTAAAATAAAATGCCTTTTCTCCTGCTTATATGTCTTTTGTTAGTCTAATTCACAGGCCCCAGAGGCAGATCCCAAGAGAAAGGAGGAAAGTTTTTTCCTTTCTACAGTATTATCTAATTAGATTAATTAAGATGAGCGGTCTTATGATTTAATCTGACCTATACGATTTTATTATATGATAAATAAATATTTGTATACTCCCCAGCACTCCACAAAAATATCCATTTCCTGAGCCTGGAAGCAAACGGACAAGGGATGCTGACTGCAGAGGTTTACAAGCTGCAAAGGAAATGAGTGTGGATGCTTTTCTTCCTCGGGGGATTTTCTTCCCAAATGCCAGGTGATTCCCTGCCTGGCTGCTCTCCTTCCTGGCTGTGCCAAGTGGTTGTCACCTGGGTCACCTGCGGATGGAGCTGAGCCTTTATTCCTGACCCTGGGGGGAGCAGCTGTGGCAGGGTGAGGAGGAAGTGGCTCAAAGCTTCCTCAGGATAGGAGTGGGGGCGTGCCAGAGCCTGGGAAGTAAATGCACTTTAGCTCAGTGGTAGCCAGAGTCCCCCTCCTGGCATCCCCACCTTCACCTCTGCCATGCGCCCGTCCTCCTCCTCACCGTGGCCATCGTGGCGCTGTGATCATCCTTCCTGCCTGTGCGCGCCATGCACAGCTCCAAAGCAGGCACCTCAGAGTCTCACAGCCAAGGAGGACCGAATCCGTCTGGGGGTTCCACTCCCATCCAGGACACCAAGACAACAGTTCCCAGGAAGGGGAACGGCCATGAGCCTCCTCAGAGCAGCCAGCACAAACTGGTTCCTGGGTCCGGAGGGAAGACAACTAGCTCGTGGCCAGTTTTGGCTTCTCCAAGAGGAAGAGTTCCCAGAAATCATTCATTCATTCACTCACTCATTCATTCATTCATTCAGCCAAGGTCTGGAGCACCTGTGCTCTGCAGGGACCCTGTGAGGCGCCGGGGACGTGGGGCTAAAGTGGGCAGAGACGGTCTGGGCCCCAGTCTGCCCTCTCTGAGGGGAACCAGCCCTGCAATCCAGCGTGGACCGAGTCCGATTCCTCCAAACCCGGAATGGGGGTGGGGGAGAAGAAAGTCTAGCTACTCCCCGAGACCTTCCAAGTGTGGAGCCCTGGGTCTCCCACTCTCTTAGAGAACAGGTGGAGGGGTCTTCGGTGGGGAGGCTGGAGTGGCTGTTGAAATGAGGAGAGTCAGTGGGGGCGAGATTTCAACGGTAAGACCAGGGTGTGGCCGTGGTGGCAGCGGTTGTCCCTGAGAAAAGGGTAGAATGCTTCTAACTGTGTGAGTGTGTGAGTGTAGGTTCGTTTTGTCTATACCTCCATTGTGGTCTTTGGCTTAATGTAAGGAAAAGTGGGCCCGACCCAGAGCCGTGCAGACAGCCAAGACGCTAAAGGAAATTCAGCTTCTGATGGGCACTTGGAGGGCATGTTGCAGCCCCAAGATTTTATGTCTGTGACAAGAAAAAAGAATTTGCTTTATTTCAAAGTTAGCCTTTTTGTAAAAATGTCTAAGTCATCGAATCCAGTCACTCGACAGGTATTTACTGCATTCCCACTCGGGGGTGGCGAAGGCCAGGGTGGAGCTGCCTTCCCTCATGGAGGCTCCGTGCCCCATTTGTGTGCGTGTCTGTTTCCTATCCAGAAGGGCAAGTTGGCGACACCCCCCATTTTCACCGGAGAGAAGCAGAAGGCCAGTGTTGAAAAGAGGAAGCTCCGGGGTCACAGCAAGAGGTGAAACCTAGGGTCGCCGGCACTGAGAAAATTACTGGGAAGTTGAGTGGATGCCGAACTGTGCCTCTCCCTCATCAAGCACACCCTCCCCGTTCATGAAAAGAGGTGAACACTGTGCCCACTCACCAGTGGTCTAACCCACGACGGTGGGGCGGCCGGGTCGTTTGGTCCCGCGTGATTTACGGGACAGGCGCTGCGCTCCTGTCTCCCAGACGCCTCCCGGAAGCCACGTGTCCGTGCCAAAGGAAGCAGCAGAAACAAAATGAAGGTGGAGGATGCCATTGCTAGCTCTCATTTGCACCCGGCTCCCAACACCTCCCTTCTAGTCCTTTCAGGATGCCCTTGCTCCCGATGAAGACCCTTTGTTATTCTTTCGTGGAAGGCACTGGGTCCATCCGGCAGAAGTAACATCACTGAGCGTGGTTGGTAGGGCACGTAAGTATCTCGCACGAGATGGACGGCAGTTTGAACATTTCACCTAAAATGTCATAGGGTGTGCTTGAGCGTGATATTGTTATGTTACAGAATTGCATGCTTATGACTTTGTGATAAAAGATTTGGCATAGATCACCAGCTCATAAAGAGGGGCCTTATTTGTGCCACACCCTGGATACGGGGGCTAGAGTGTGCCCACAGAGCCGGGCACCAGGTAAGTGGGGTGAGGCTGGCCACAGGAGGGGGACCACGAGGGAGGGTGGAGAGAGTCAGCCAGGGCTCTTTGCATGCAAAGGGCAGAACCCCAGCCAGCTAACCTGATGAGAAAGGGAGGCTGGGGGAAGGACACAGGAAGCTCAGAACATAGAAGTTACAGCTGCACACGTAGGGCTGGTGAAGGGCGGCTGAGGGGCAGCAGCAAGGGGAGGTGGGGTGGGCGGGCAGAGTTAGGACAGGCCGTCAAAGGGCCGTGTTCTGTTCAGGGCACCGCCTTGGAAATGGATCTGCCCCGGCCGTTTCGTTGTTGTAAACGTGAATGCGCTGCAGGGGCCAAGGGTCAGATTCCAGAGCGGGCAGTTTGATTGGCCAAGCTTTTGCCACACCCCCCCGGAAGGTGGGGCAGATTGGTGGACACAGTGTTATGGGGACAGGTAATTCCTTTAAGGCAAATCAATTACGTTCTCGTTCTCGTTCTCGTGGGGGAGGCATGACAAATTCCTGGTAAAGGAAGAAAATGGAGGTGTGAGGTAATGATAAGGAATGAGCCAACTTCTCACAGGGTGGTGAGGGGTTGAGGATGAAGTGAGCCGCGCAGATTCAGAGCCATCACGTGAGAAAGAGCGACAGCTGGAAGGTCCCCATGGTGGGGGGCGGGTTGGAAGCCAGGAGCAGGAGGCAGGGCCCTATGTGGTGCTGGGTGTTTTCTAAGGGGCTGAGAAGCCATACAAGGTTAAAAAAGGAAATGACGTGATCTGACTTTCACTGTGAAAGACACCCCTCCCCCCCCCGGGCTGCAGGGTAGAGAATTAGTGGTGTGTGCACAACAGAGGGGGCGCCTTTCCGGGGTGGGGGCGTGCTCAGTCAGCCCCGAGTCGCAGTGGTGAAGGGAGCATGGGATGTATAGGGGAGGAAACACTTTTCCTCCACCCTGTTAGGGTCTGAATCTGGGGCATGCAAATTAAAATTAGGCAGACTAGAGACAGACTAATAGGAGAAAAGGCACAGAGGTTTTATTTTTATTTATGTGCATGGGCACTTCACAGAAAAGAAGTGAAACCCCCTTTTAAATTGGGGACTTCTATAGCCTTATAACAAAAAGCAATATATTGTGGGGAAATGCCCAGAGAAAGGAAAGGGGCTTCGAGGGGCAGGAAACTGTGGGAAGGTAAGTATGTCGGGGAACTGACGGCAGAGAAGGGCTGCTTAGGGTTCAGGCGAGAGTTTGTTCCTGCAGACTCCCCTGGGAACCATCTCCGATGACAGGGGCTGCCGTCCCAGTGTGGGGGGGTGGGCACAGCTTCACCAGAGAGTTTACGCCCCAATTCCAGGCAGATAAAAGGAGGGCGGAGAGCCCGTCCTGTGTCTGCCTTCTCTCATCTACCTTCAGTCCAAAACGATTCTTAGACCAAAGGGGCATATTTTGGGACGGTATATTCTGGCCCCTTGCAAAGGCAGGGGACCATGATCAGGCGGGTCCAGGAAGGGGTAGGGGGAGGCCAGTTAGTGTAAGAAGAAGAAAATAAGTATCACAGATGCAGAAGACACAGATGGGAAGCCGAGAGTTCTTTGGCCTAAGGAAGAGCCAGCAGATGTCAGAGCCAAGTCCAAGACCAGGGTGAAGGTGGGGAGGAGCCCTCAGGTACCAGGCACCCGAGTAGGCAGGCCCGGAGGAGGAAGGAGCAGGGTATACTGTGAGTCTGGGTGTACAATTAGGTCCAAAGTCTGCAGAGACTCAGCCAGGCCGAGAGGAACCGGCGGGTCCACAGGACAAGTGCCCGAAGACAGGCTGTCTGTTCTCCGCGTCCCGGTCTGTCTTCTTGCCAGGGAAAGAAGGAGATGCAAAGGGTCCCCATAGGTCCTAGAGGATCTTGGCTGGAGCAAGTACAGTCTTCCTGGGTCTCCTCCAGTGAAGAGCAGGGTGTTCAGGAAAAGGGGTTTGAGGGGTCGGCAATGGAGTGTAAAATGGGGAGCTTTCCTATTTATTTACAAATGTGCCTGCAGAAATGTACCAAGACATGTGTCCGAGGGTGTTCACTGAGGCATTATGTGCAATAGCCAACAAGCAGATTCATAGACGAATAAGGAAACAGCCTTAATGTTTCTTAACAGGGAATTGATTCGACCAATCATGGGTGTCCATGCAGTGGAATACTATGCAGCCACAGAAAAGAGTGGACCAATGTGTACTGATATGGAATGACATCCAAGAGATTTTACTAGAAAAGCCCAGACTATAGAACGGTATGTACAGTGTGCTCTCTGTGTGTGGGAAAAGATGGGCATAAAAATATGTGCTTGTTGTGTTCATTGAAAAGTTTTGCAAGGAAAGAAGATATCAGTGGCTTTGAGGAGAAGGGCTGGGGCTGGGAAAGGTCGTTCTACTTTTCATCATCCATTGCTGCTTCCCTGAGTGTATCTTACTTCCATAATGAAATGTTAATTAATAAAAACTATTTTAGAAACAGGGTAGAGACTCGCAGCTCACTAGAAATGGGCAGGATCTTTCCTAGTTGGAGGGCGGGGGCATCTGCTGAAAACCTCCAGCAAATACCACACTTAGAGGTTAAATGAGAAACGTTCCTCCAATGGCAGGCAGGAGACAGCAGTGCCCCACGACACCCCTTCCGTCCAAGCAGGTGACGGAGCCAGGACCTCGCTTGTGCATTAAGAACAGAAAACATTAGTAGAAGGTGCCAGGTGGGAAGAAAAAAACAGAACTGTCATAGATCACAGATATTAGGAACATCCGCATAAAAATCCAAGGGAATTTTAGAACTAAAAAACTTTTTGGAACTAAGTTTATCACGGTTGCTGGATTTCAGATTAATACATAAAACTCAAGTGTATTCCTATACACCAGAAGTACTATAATTTTAAAACTACCACTAACAAGAGCAAGAGAACTTACATAACCAAGGAATAAATATAACAGAAGATGCGTAAGAAATTTGTGGAGAAAATTATAAAGCTTATAACATCAATTACACAGTTTAAAAATTACTTAAAGTGTGCGTATTGACACATAAGAGAGGGAGGGGCATACGCCGTCTTCGTGGAAACGGTCAGTGTCTCATAGATGCTGGTGCGCTCCAGGATGAGTGCCTGAGTTTAGTGTAGAACCAATCAGAAGCCCCATAGGAATTCTGAGGAATTGACAAGCTTACCCTGCAGTTTAGACAGAAGAGCAAACAACCAAAGCTAGGTAAGACCATTTTGAAGAACGAAGACAAGCTGGAAAGTGTGTGTGTGTGTGTTGTGTGTGTGGGGGGGTGCCCTTCTAAACATCCGCACTCGCTCGTCAGGAACTTGCAGAAATTGGAACACCTGGAGCTGGCCCAGAAGCAGACAGACTTTGGGAACAGGGTCCCACAATGAACCCACAGGTGTGAGACGATATTTACGTGGTAGCGGTGGCGCCGTCGTGACAGCATTCAGGACTCGCTTCCCCAGGACACGGCACCCTGGCGTGGTGAGCATTTTAAACTGAAGCCACTTGAAAAATGGCTGGTGTAGGAAGGACTCTCCAACCTCCCCCTGAAGCAGGTCATAACATCCTCCTGTGAGAGGTGCATCCCAGTCCCTGGAGGAAAGGAGCAGCCTCTTCTCCAAAGACAGAGGGATGGAGGACGGAGGGTCAGGGAGAGGGGTCAGAAGGAATGGGCCACACCATTGCCCCCAGTTCACCGCCCTGAGCTCATTCCCCTCTGTCCTGCCACGTTTTCCCACAGCTTTCCTCTCTCCCTCGGGCCTCCTACAAAACACTGAGGTGTGACTGTTTCTCCGGGTCCCCCTCTCCTTAGGGACGCTCCTATGTCACATAGAACTTACATTCATGTTTTAATGCATCTCTGCCTGTTAGGCTTGCGTTACGGAGCCCCGGCGGAGAACCCAGAGGGCGGGAGGAGAAAGGCATGTGTTTTCTCCCCGCAGCAGATCAGCAGTGCAAGGCTGGACTAGTCAGTAATGAGAGTGAGCAACTGACGGCGCTTACAGAAAAAATAACTAACTTTACTTCATACCAAACACACGCGTGAGTTCCAGGTGGGCTTAATGTAAGAAGCAAAAGTGGAAACATTTGGAAGATTATGTGAAGAAAGGATTTCTTCACCAAGACTCGGAAAGTACAAACCATAAATGAACAGACTGACAGCTGATTGAAGTTAGAAACTCCAGTCCCTCAAACAACCAAAACAGAGAGATGACACAAGCAACAGACTGAAACAGATGAATGGAGTCGGTAATCGCCCGGTGAGGAGCATTTAGAGTTTACCAAGCGCTCCCACAAGCTGAGAAGTGAAAGAGAAACCGGCAAAGGCTGCAACGGGGAGTTCCCAAGGGGAAACCCGAATGAGCCCTGAATGAGAAAATGAAAATCAGGCCGGCAGCCCGCTCCTGCGAACTGTTACTGGGACCCGCCCTTTGGCTGTCACGCCGTCCGTCCGAGGCCGCTGTCCAGCCATGGTAGCTGAGGGACAGGATGTTTGACCTGCAAAGCCTAGGACACTTGTAATCTGACTCTCCATAGGAAAAGTTTGTCGACCCCAGATCTAAATACTCATCAGGGTGCAGGGATGAATACATGATGGTATGTTTCTCAAACAGATGCTATAGCCCCCATCGGTGTGGCTCAGTCGGGGGCAGCATCGTCGTGCGGACCGCAAGGTCGCAGGTCTGATTCCTGGTCAGGACACGCGCCTGGGTTGCGGGTTTGATCTTCATCCCTGCTTGGGGCACATACCAGAAGGCAACCGATCGATGTTTCTCTCTAAGATCGATATTTCGGTATTTCTCGTGTTCCCTCTCTCTCTCCCTCCTTCCTCTCTCTCTAAAAGCAATGAAAAAATGTCCTCGGTGAGGATTAAAAAAGAAGATACTGTAAAGCAGTGGATATAGTAGACCGTGGCTACATGTATCAACGTGGCTAAATCTCAAAAGCACAACATTGTAAAAAGCAAATTACAGAATGATACGTGAATGCGGTTTGATGCTGTTTATATAAAGTTGGGACGCAGCGCGAATAGAATGCACGTGTGTAGATAAGGATGTTTGTCGTGAGAGAATTAGAATGCGCATGGAAAGAACAAATTTGGCCAAGTATTTTTCTCTGGAGAGAGAGGGGCCAGGACTAGGGACCAGGGAGAGGAGTACACAGAGACCCTCGAAAGTGTCTTTGGTATTTTATTCTTTAAATGACATAACATACCAGTATGGGAAGATGGCTTCAGGGCTGGGTGACGGGTTCGTGCACGTTCGTTAGATTTTTTTCCATGCTTTTCACTATGCGGCAACCATGTCGTGGTTTAAAAAACCAAAGCTCTGGGGCCAGGTCTCTGAGCCTGGCTATGTCACCTTGGACAGGTCACTTCCCCTGTCTGGGCCTCTCTTCTCTTTGTAAAATCGAGGGTGGCATTAGGGGATCTGCCATGTCCCTTCCAGTTCCAAAATTCAACATCTTACCAGTCAGTAAATGGACGAGCCACCTGTGCCAGAGTGTTACTTGGCTGGAGAAGGAATGAAGTGCTGATACATGTGACAGCGGAACGACCCTTGAACACTTGGCGCTGAGTGAAAGGAGCCAGACACAACGGACCACCTACCGTGTGACCGCGTTTACATGAAACGCCCAGAACAGGCAGATGCACAGAGACGGAAAGTAGACCACTGAGACAGCGGTTGCCCCCGGGGGGCTGGGTGGGGGGGAGGGAAGGGTGGGGGAAGGCTAAGAGGGGAGCGTTTCTCTCTAGGGGGATAAAAATATTTTAGAATTGATGGTGCTCGTGGCTGCACAACTCTGAACAGACTAAAAGCCACAGAATTGTCCACCTTAAATGGGCAAATGTTACTGTATGTGAGTTACGCATCTCAATAAAGCCGTTAATGATAAAAAGTTTTTGTTTTCCAAAAAAGAAAAAAATGCAATGCCCTTGTATTCAACCCATGAGCATTCTCTCTGTGAACCACTAACCAGTATCACAGCTAACACGAACGTCCAAGCTCGGTTAACTTTCTAGAAAAATCAGGGACGGTTTATATTGGTAACATCGGGTGTTGGTGTTTCACTTCTGCTCCACCTGAGACAACCTCTTCAGTTACACAAATTTGGGTGCTGGGGAGAGGAAAGGGATCCCAGAGTCCCCGGGGTGAGTGGCGGAGGGGACTCGGAGGTGGAGAGCCCTGGCCGTCAAAGCGCACGGGAGCGGTCCTCCACGGCGGAGGGCAGAGAAAATACAGTTCTGATGCTGGTGACTGTCACCGCCACCAAAAAAAGGATAAAAGAAGTGAAAACACTGGTAGCAAACAGGACATGAGACTCCCTGTGGTTTGGTTCTTGTCCGAGCCCGAGAACGCAGTTTCCCAGCCAAGTGATTGTGTGTCCAGCGGTGAGAGCGTTTGGTGCCGGATATCAATTTTATGGCCATTCCTGGGTGTAATACCTGGAAAGGGCCCGAGGCAAGTGTCTGTCCAAAATCTGGACGTGCTCCATGCCCGGGGAGAGCCGATGAAGAGCTAGCAAGTGATCGCCTTGTTTCCGCAGTCAAGCCCGGTGTGTCCGCAATAAAAGTTAATGATTACGCACACACTAGAGTCTAGACTGAAACACGGGAGAAACCTTTGTGTGTTCGCTCCGTAGAATTCCCCCTAGAGTAGGAGTTCCAAGTTATTTCAACGCCAGCCTAAAGCTATTACTGTATTTTTTTTTCTTCTGTTTTTATCCAAACAGCCCCACTTCGAAAAGCGCTGTGGGGCCTCTCGGAACAGGTCCGGGCTGTGAACTACATTTCAAAACATAAAAAGCTGTAGTATGAAGACACACGAGCCGGAGGCAGAACACTTGAAAATGAGAAAATGAGATTTTTCGTTTGTCGGGCTGGAAGCTCTCTTCCCTTTGTCTAAATGCTGTACAAACATACCCTCCTCTACCTCCTCCCCAGCGGGAGGAGGGTGAAGCAGAAGTGGGGAGTCCTTAGTAAGCAGGTGTTCTGATGTAGCTGTAGGATTTTAGAATTAGGAAGACACCTCCCCTCTCCCCCGCCAGGAATCATCTGGTTCAACTTTTTATTTCATAGAAAAGGAAACCAAAGCTCAGAAAGGTCAAATGTCTTGTCCAAGGTCATCAGCTTCGCGCCTCTGGGGGGTTAACACATCAAGGCCCATTGATGACACGATGAATCGTGAAATCTGGCAGATAGGGTGGCGCTGCCATCGACCCTCAGCCATCCAACCACCAAGCGTTTCTGGAGCGCCCACCATGTCCCGGCGGGGGCCTGGCGCCAGTCCGGAGCTGGACGGTAAATACTTCAGGCTTTTGGAACTGGATGTTCTCTTTGCAACGCCCCCGGCCTGCGGCTGTGGCTCCCGCAGCAGGGACCCGCTTTAAGGACCAGGCACCAGAGCGCTCAGAATTCGGCTGTGAGCCTGAGTGAGTTTGACAGCCTGAGCTAGTCCTTCAGTTGCTCCCGGGGGAGATGGGAAGACTCCTACCCATTTTACGGTATTCTGAGGACTGGTCACTGAACCAAAGTTCCTGAACAGTAGTAACACGTCGTGGGAGCTACAATTACCTTGTTAAAACATACAATTTTTACAATTGTGTAAAACATACAATTGCCCTGATGGGTGTGGCTCAGTTGGCTGGGCATCGTCTCCCAAAGTGAAAGGTCACAGGTTTGATTCCTGGTCAGGGAGCGTGACTGGGTTGCAGGTTTGGTCCCCAGGTTGGGGCACTGATGAGAGGCAGCAAGGCAGCTGATAGGTGTTTCTCTTTCACATCGGTGTCTTTCTCCCTCTCTCTCCCTCCCTTTCCCTCTCTCTAAAAAAAAATAATAATAATTAATTAAAAATGTATGAGTTATTTTTTTTAATTGTGGTGAAATGTAGTTGACCATTTGAACCATTTTTAGGTGTGCGGTTCAGCGCACACTTTGGGGGGTGGCGGGGGGCAGCAGTGAACACAGAGCGATGTGGATGGAAGGCTCCAAGGTGTTCGGGAAGGACCATCTAGGACCCGGTGCAGGCGGGTCACAGGGGGAGGGTCCGGGCTGCAGTCCGGTCCCAGTCGTGGAATGGGAGAGGGGGCCTTTTCGTGAGAACTGGAAGCCTGGGAGCCCCACTTTGGGGAACGCCTTGCTCTGGGCTCCGTGAGCCGGTGCCTGGAGGCACCTGGGCAAGAGCAAGCCGAGGAAGGCAGAGAACTGGCAAAAAGCTGTGGGGGTTGGGGTGTGGGTCTGGGCTATTTCAGGGGCGAAACAATAAGGTCTTAGATACATCAAACCCTGGGGGTGAGAGGGGGAAGTGACAGGGAGGACCCAGGTCACCACCTGGGAAGAAGGCGGTACCATTCTGTGACACATTACCTGTCCTTGTTTGTTGTTTGCCTTTTACTTTTGTTGTGGGTGGGGTTCATTCAGCTCACTGTAGCAGCAAGTTTGCCTGCTCATTTTATTTACGTTAAAGTTCAGTAGGTCTGGGTCACAGGAATTTTGGGCCATGCCAACCCAATATCCTAGAAATAAGGTCCTCGGCGCCCTCCGAGAAATAATACAAGGCCGTGCATAAACCCACAGCCGAATCCATTACTTCCTGTGCTGTCAGGAGGACCTGAGTTTGCTTATGACAGACTGCCGGGCCACCATCCTCCCCAAATCGTCGGTGTGACTTCAGTTCTACGTGTGACTAAGGAAAGTGTCAGAGGGTAAACTGACAGGGTTACCCGAAAGCTACACATACCTGCTGAATCACTTTTTAAACAATCACAAAAACAACAATTTCTCTTGTTCCCAGTACAGCTCTGAGCCACAAAAATTAATTACATCACCAGCAAAATTAGCCCCGTGTTTTGTATCCAAAGGTCAGTGTTCAGACTGAGAAATGGTTTAGTGCTTTTAAATACAAGGCTCAGCATATAAATATTTATCACGGGAGGACAGGAACTCATTGTACGCGGCGTGTTTACCTTATCAGGCAGTTACCTGGGGCAAGGAGTCCACTGTCTGCTTCCTGTCCCAGTTTCTCTTGCCCAAGACCTTGGCAATTGTTTATTTGACAGAGCGTTCTGTCCCCACTCTCTTTCTGCTCGGAACAACAGCACAGGGCGCTGAACAAACACACCACCTGATCCACACGTACCTGACTTCCAGACGGGAGAGAGTTCTAGCTGTTTGCTAGAAAGATCCAACAAGGGCCATGAAAGGGAACACCGGTGCTGTGCCTACGAGAAGCTCAGAGCACGCAGTGCCGGGGCCCTGACTCTTCTTGCTGGTTTGGGTTTGCTGTGTCCATTGCTCTCCGTGGACTTTGTGGAATGCGGAGCTGTTGAGAGTGAAGATGACGTCACAGAGATGGGGCAAACAACGATCACAAATGGGATTTGTGGCAAAAACACAGTCTTCTAGTTTATGACTCTTCTCTATGTTTATGAAATGCACATGTCGAAGCAGCCTCAGCCAAGCTGACTTTAATCTGGCCTCATATTTGTTTTGGCCACTCTTCACTTTTATTTCGCAAGTTCTCATACTAACTAGCTCGGGCAATTGTTACATAAGAAAGCCCAGCTGGGCCGCGTGCCCAACACTCAGTTCGGCATTTTTCTGCCTCCCCACGGGGGTCCCGAGCAGTCGGGTCTGTGGCCCTCCAGGACAGAAAGCCCAGGTGGGACTAGGCGGGCTGATACGCTGGGACCCTCAGACCATAAACGACTTTCAAGCATTGGTTTTCTTTCCCTCCAATATCCTGGTTCTCACTAATCACTCATTTCGTAGCTTGTGTGGGTTTATTGGAATCTATTTCTAATCTCGGCTTCTCTTTTGTCTCCACTCACTAGTCTCTTCCAACTCTGAAGGTTTCCCAGCAACTCTGCATTGTTTTATTTTAATGCGCATGTACGTTTGCATGTGTTTTAATTTGGATATAATTCAGTTGGCCATTTGCTGGCTGTCCTTTGCTTACTTTTCCTCCAGACATTTTAATATCATGTTAAGAATATCAACGCTTACAAAGTCACCAAGTGTCTCTTGGGGGCCTCTCTAGTCCTGGGCACTGTGCAGGGGTTTTTTTCTTTTTTCTTTTTCTGTTTCTTTGGCATGGATTTTTCTATTCGTTCTATATGTAGCCCTTCCAAGCTTCACTAGATGATTTTCCAGCATTCGGTAAGTAGATTTATGTTAGCACCCGATGACCCCACGAGGGCAAGGTTGGCCTGTCTTAGGCATTCTGGCCCCGGCACCTCGCTGACCAAAGAGGCACGTGGGGAATATTTGTCTCATGGACAGAAAATTATGCAGAAATTATTCTCTACTTTCCCCCGAACCATCCTCTTTCCAGGCTAAAAAACAAAAATGAAAACCAAAGAAAAACAACAGCAACAAAAATCCAACCTTTTTATTTTAACTCCAGTGCCAACTTCTTATTCTTGTGATTATTTTAATGGCTGTTCTCCAAGACATTTTCTGTTTCTTTTTCCTTTTTAAAGATTTTATTTATTTATTTTTAGAGTGAGGGGAAGGGAGGGAGAGAAACATCAATGTGTGGATGCCTCCCATGTCCCCCACTGGGGACCTGGCCCGCAATCTAGGCATGAGCCCTGACTGGGAATTGAACGGGCAACCCTTTGGTTCTCAACCCACGCTCAATCCACTGACCTATACCAGCCAGGGCCCCAAGACATTTTCTTGACATATATCCATTAAAAATGCATATGGTATTCTAAGTCATATACAAAAGTAAGGATATATTTTCAGCTTTGCTTCCCAAATCCTTCCTGATGTATTTTATGGACTTTTAGTCACAGCAATCTATTAGCCAGCATCTCCATTAGAAGGGTCCACTCTAACCTCGAAAACTGACATCATGGAGCCTGGTACCCTGTTATTATCTTGTGTCACAATGTCAAGGTTCCCTAATTTCAGGACTATGCAAATCTTGCACGCAGGGGGAGCAGGTGATGGGTCAAGTCTGAGGAACAAACTGAGCGATTCCGGGGGGTCCCTCCTGCTGCAGGGTCTCCGCCACATTCAAGGTCGGCTGTGCCCGAGTTCCGCCGTGTTCATTCACGTGCTGTGTCCATTGAGTGCCGACAGGGTCAGGAGTTACGTGAGGCACCAGCAGCAGAGGGTGTGCCTGGGGCTAATGATTTCCGGGCGCTCTCTCTTAAAAAGTAGGCTCAGCTGGGATAGGCTCCCCATTAATCACAGATGCCTTGGTATGAATCGATTCATGAGGTCCCTCATCCTTGATCAATGATCCCTCAAGGTCAGATCGCTCAAGGTCCCCCATGAGTTTATCCCTCAAGCTCACCAGGCCCAGAGGTGGGGCGTCAGGAACCCCATCCCGGCAGTCTGGCGTATTACAGGTGTGTTCTGGAGGAGCGTTGTCCTGCTGGGGCATCGTTTTGGGAGGATACACATTTGCTGCGACCACCCTGTTGTTCTCCAAACGTGTTTGGGATTTCCTTAGAGACTGACGGACTCAGAATCCAACCCCCGCTCTGCTGGTCGGCAGCTGAGATATTATAAGTGAATCTCTTCACTCCTCCAGCCCCTGCTCTCTCATTTGTAAAAGGAATAGACCAGACCCCGTGTCTTACTGGACCCCTCCCAGCTCCACCAGTCAGTGGTCCAGCATCTTCTCTCATTATGAGCTTGACTGGTGTGCTCTTCTCTGAAAAAGGGGGGGCACTCAGACTTGCCTGGTCTGTCTTGCAGGGTTGCTGTGCGGATTCCGTGGAATAATGGCTTTGAAGACATTAATAATCAGAAAGCACCAGATGGATGTAGGTTATAGCCTTGTTCCTTTATGTCGTCCGATCTTCAGGCCGCTGCTGCCTCCTCTAGCCTGCCACCCATTTGAAGTTCAGTTCATAAAAATGTATTGAACATCTATCAGGTGGCTCCACTCTGTCAGCCTCTGGAGAAACGCTGGGCACAGGGGTCCGGGGCTCAAGGAGCTTACCGTCAAGCGGGAGACAGACACAAAGGCAAGTCACCTGAACACACGTGTTCCCCTCGGATGAGAGGAGAGGCGCCACGGACACCTGCTAAGGCTCGAGCCGAGGGCGGCAGCCCACCCTGGAGAGCTCCACCAACCCAGGGGAAGGGATGTCTATGCAGGCTGAGAGCGAAGGGCCGCTGTTACAGGCTGAGTTGTGTTCCACCCTCCACCCCATCCCCCAAAGACATGCTGAAGTCCTACCTGCCCCCCAGCACCTGTGAACGTGACCTTATTTGGAAATCAGATTATTGCAGGATGCAGTTAGTTGAGAAGAGGCCATACTGGACTTGGGTGAGCCCTAAATCCAGTGGGATTGGTACCCTTAGAAGAAGAGAGAGAGAACGCAGAGAAGGCCACGCGGAGGAGAAGGCAGAGGCCAGAGTGATGCAGCGACAAGCCAAGGGATGCCGGCAACCCCAAAGCTGGGAGAGGCAGGACGGACCCTCCCCTGTAGCTTTCAGAGGGAGTGTGGCCCTGCCAACGCCTTAATTTTGAACCTCTGGCCTCCAGGACTGTGAGGGAATACACTTCTGTTGTTGTAAGCCGCCCAGTTCACAGCCATTTGTTACTAGCAGGGAAGGAATATGCGTAGGAGCCAGGCGCACAAAGCAGGTTGCCGGGCTGAGAAAACAGCAAGGGCAGGAGCTCCACGGGTGGCAAAAACCTGGGCGCGCTCAAGGAACCTAAAGAAAGCTCACGAGGTCCAGGGGTGGGGGGGACTTTCCCGGGATCTCGTTGGGGTTCCGGCAGGGTGAGGGGAGCTGTGGAGGGTGCTCAGCAGGGGACTGGCGGCACCTGCCCTGTGGGAAGAGGCTGAGCTGCAGGACTGGAGGGTGTGAAAGGACGAGGGACCAGCACGTCCTCGGGGGGCCGACCGTGGCCCCCGCACTAGGATGATGCAGGGAGAGGGAGGCGATGGAAGGTTCTGGGGTGTATGTTGGAGAACAAAGCTGCCTTCCCTGGGGAGCGAATTAGGAGTGGGTGTAGAAAAGGAGAGGAAAGACAATGTATTTAAATGATGAAGAGTGAAGTCAGTCTCCGGGCTGGGGTGGAGGCGCTCTTAGGAGATGGTGGACACTGTGGGTAGTGGGTTTGGTTTGGATGGGGGGTGAAGGCAGGACGAGTCTGTTGATCTGATATGACTGCGCTCAGTCTTTCCTCTTACTCATCGAACTTGGCTCCGAAGGACTTGGCTGATTCCAAAACTCAAGCCCCCTCCTCCTCAGAGGAGGAGGCGGTTCATGAACCCCTGAGGCAGATACTCAATGGAGCGTCTCTCCCCCAAAAAAACAATTTCAATTATGTCCCTTCAAAGGGCACAATCATTGACTAATCCTCGGCTTTGAAGAGGAAAACACCCGTTGAGTATGCAAGGTCTGTAAAAACAGTGGATCCCGTTCCTTTCTAGCCTACCTTGACAGCCCAGATTGGAAGAGCTCCTGTCGGCACACGCCGTGAGGATGCCTCGCTTCGTCATCAAAGGCTGTGTGCTCGGAAATAAATAATAAACGTATTTTCCCATTCCCGTTTAATTAGGAACTTTATAAGCTAACTGTGAGCTAAGAGCCTCATTATCAAAACTACGTGTAGCTGGAAATTCACAACAGAGGCGCAGATGGCCGGTCCAGCCCCCGACTCGGTTCCTCTAAGACTTGTGAGGATGCTCCTGCTACTGGAAAGAGGGCCTGGCTTCGGTGGGAGCCATTGTTATAGGAAATGTCAGATGAAGCTGGGGAAGTGACTGTAAGCATAGCGTTTGGGATGGCAGTGACGGGCGGAGGCAGCCAGTTCAGCACAAAACTCTTATATTTTAAACTCACATAAACAACGGCGTCTGTCCCGGGTCCGCTTTTCATCTCAGTCTCCTTGGGCAAAGCCGTTACAGCCAGGGCCTTATTTATTCCCCTTATGGCCTGGTGACCCCCAGAAGCTGCACGGCCATGGCCTGGTCCTGTGCCTGAGCTTCAGACAGGGTCCCCCACTGCCGGTTAGGTCCCCGCGGTCACAGGCTGCAGAAGTGAGCATGCCCGAACAGAACTCTCCTCTGCCCTCCCATACCTGTCCTTCCCAGAGTTCCTCCCACCTGTGGCCTGACTCCTCCCCACCACGCACCCCCCACCCCATCCAGGGCAGCAGCAGGCTCAGCGCTCCCCTTCCTAACCCTCACACACACCCAGGCCCCATCGCCATCATTTGCCACCTCCTTCCATGCCAAGTCTCCTTGGCTTGCTCCAGCCTCCCATCCTCTGGTCTGCTGTCCACACCTTAAAAGAAAGAAAGCAGCCCTTTGAGGGCTCTCCACCTATTACTCCCCGAGTGAAGCCCAATTTCCTTAACTCTGGTCTTCCCGTCTAATTCTTCCTCGCTGGTCAGAGAAAGTGCCCCCTTCGGTCCCCCGGACCTGAGGGCCGAGCTGACCACTGGGCCCCCGAGGCGCTCTGTTCCTTGCAGGACACACATTGCCCAGCGCGTCCAGACCGCTGGGTGACCGCGTGAGTCTTTCCCGCACGCACTGCAGGGAAACATCCATTTCCTTCTTCTGTTCAACCAGGTTTGACTCCAGGCCTGCGTCCTGCCAGGCAAGCGGCAAGCGAATGCCCTGCATTCTTGAGGCTCTTGACTCTCATCCTGTCCCAGTGCAGAGCCCTCCCCAGACTGAAACGTTGAAGGGAGCCCCTCCGATCTGGGGGCCACACCTGGAAACGCAGGACACCCTTGCCCAGCCCTCTCTGCCCCTGCCATTCCTGGACACTGGCATCTTGGCCCCTGGTGCCCGAGCCGCCCCACCAGTTCACTCTCCGCATAGAAGCTTGATATGCGCCCTCTTACGAGTCTCGGGGACTCTTCCCAACAAGGAACAGCCAGCTCTACCTCCCGATGAGCGCAGGCTGTTTTAGAATACAGGGAGAAGGGGGCTTCCACATCATTTCTGCCCCCACCCAGGGGGAAAGGAGTCTCGGGCTGGAAGATGGGAGAATGCAGTGACCCCCCTCACAAAACGGCATCCGTTAAGTCATCCCTTTGCTCAGCAGTGGACTCTGGGCGGGGGCATGTCCCTCTCTGACTGCCTCCCCGGCACCTTGGCACCTGGTAACCAGAGAAACTCCACCAATCAAATACCAACCCAGAGCTCCCAGATGCGCAGAAATCTAGACCTGGCCGGGCCCAGTGCCCGCGAGGACACGTGGGATTGGGAGAGTGGGGACGCTGCAGTGAGCCGTATGCAGGGCCGCCAGGTGGGGGACAGGGCAAAATAGCGAGTCAAGTTAAAAATCCCCTTCCCTTCGCCCCGCGATTCCTCCCTCGTGACACTTGGAGAAACTCCTCCCGAGCCCGTGGACGCCGCGGATGCTCCTGGCAGCGCTGTCTGAGAGCGTGAAAAACCAGACGGAACCTGAGCGCCCGCTGACAGGAAGGACTAACCACATGAGGTCCCGTGCGGGACAGTGTGCGGCCGCGGGGTCCAACACGTGTGCTGGTTTGTCCCTTAACGGGATTTTGTAAAACTATGCTCCCCTCCCAGGCTTCATGTGACCTTTAAAATACTTGCTCTTACATTTTAGAAGTTGGAGAGGTGATTTCGAGGGTACGGGAAGTGCAGACGCTTTAGCCACACCTACTCTTTCGAACCTGCCCGGTGGAACCTTGACGTGCGGAGCTGATGTCTCTGACAACCTGTTTTTAAAAACCCACGGAGGAGAGATTCTTGTTTAACGGTCCGAAGTTTTCAATTACCTGGGGTCAGTCAGGACGCCCCCCACGTGCATCCCTGTACACGGTCGTGTTGGTGAACTGAGAAAAGGAAGTAAACAATTTGGGGGAAAAAATCATTCAGATGTTTGATTTCATAAGCGATATCATCAAAGGGACCTCAATACTTTTCTTAGCTGTATAAGAAATACATGTTTCGGCTTTGCAAGCCAACGTTAATTCGAGGAATGATAAAGTGCTAGAACTTGTAAAATGAAAATAAACAAATCAACAGAAGAGAAGAGAAAGATGCGATAGGGACAAGAACCGTAGTCTAATAGAGCTTGAAAAGGGTTTTCGGCTTCTTTTCCAAGGAAGCGCCAGGTGGTGAGTGAGGCTGGGCTGCGCCCGCTGGAGACGACGGGCTTCTGCGAACACGGTGCGTGAAAGCCGGGCCTCCACTTGCGTGGAATTTCAAGGAGGACCGAGGGCCTCAGCTGCCCTGGCCTAAGAAAACTCGCGATTCGGGTTCACATGCTGTCCACCCAGGTCCGCGCTGCCCCGTGGGTGGAGGGCTCCCCCAGGCCCTGGCTCCGCTGTGGACCGGCAGTTTGAAGGGAAAGGCTTTCGCCTTGTGCATTTTCAAATCGTGGGCATACTGCCCGTGAGGTCGCTGCTGCGGACGTGTCTGTACAACAGGGGACAGGCCCACGGAGCCAAGCGTGGTTAAAAGAAGTGTGCTGAATTTACATACTTTTTAAAATTCTCCCCAGAGGCTGTTTTCATTGGTTTTAGAGGGAGGGGAAGGGAAAGAGAGAGGAAGCACCCATGGGTTGCCTCCCATACCCGCCCCCACCGGGGACCAAACCTGCAGCCCAGGCATGTGCCCTGACCCGGAACCCAACCTGCGAGCGTTGGGGGTGCGGGGCAACACTCCAAAGGACAGAGCCACTGGCCCGCTGGCTGGAGCATATTCAAAGGCAAATGGCCTGTTCTTTTCACTGTTTTAAATGTCAATGTTTAACTTCTGTTGTCTTTTTGTAAAGAACCATCTGGATGTGTTTGTTTCATCCTGTCTGCAGTCAGTAGGACACAAATGTGGACACATTTTATTTTAAAATGACGCTTTCTACAGGTCAGGGGAGGAAGAGAAAGTCACCGTACATAAAAATGTGGTCGCAGCATTAACAATGCACAGCTCACTGAGGCTAGAAGCCACCTTTGCTCTCGGAGGTGAGCTCGTTTTATTTAGTGCAGACAGTTCAGAAACTAATGAAGGAGGAAAACCTGCTCCTGTGTTCTAGAAATCAAGAAAAAACTTCTAGGTAAAGTGCCCTTCACTTGTGTGAAAGGTTTAGCCCTCGATCCTCATTCAAAACGGCAGCCAAGCGCCCGGCCCTGGCACAGGGGAAGAGAGCAGCTGTGGGGTCTCCCCCCGTGGTACCGTTATCGTGGCTCAGGGGCAAATGCACACTAGCAGGCGTGAAATGAGGTGGCCAATAAATGCCCCAGGATTTTATGTTTTGCTTTTATCTCCTGCTAAAATAAACTTCCTATTAGTGTTGTGTACACATTTTTAAAAAATGTATTATCTTTTGTTATATAACTTTTTAAGTACCAAAAATATTTTTTCCCATCCCTGGTTGGGTGGCTCAGTTAGTTGGGGCATCATCCCACACACCAAAAGTTTGTGGGTTCGATCCTTGGTCAGGGGGTGTGTGGGAGGCAACCCAGCGATGTTCCTCTCTCTCTCCCTCTCTCTCCCTCCCTCCCTCTCCCGTCCCCTCTCTGTAAGATCAATGAACATAGCCTCTGGTGAGGATTAAAATTTTTTTTTCCAGAAAAATTTTGTTTAACTGTTTCAACAGATTTTAAAACAGATTTCAAATGTGGTTTGTCCGAGTCCACCCCAGCTTCTCTCTGTCACTATCTCGGTGAGTCTCGGTCAGCGGTCAGCAGCGTGCGTCTGCCCTGGTCCCCCTGAAAACTCCCCCGGGGCGTTTCATTGCTACCAGCACCCAGTGCCTGCGGCTTCTTTAACGAGCTGGTAGCTTTTCTTCCTCAGTAAGAATGTTCTTCTCAAATTGTCCCCAGCTAATCAGAGAAAAGACATCAATTTTCCTCTCTGGCCTTCCTTAACTCTTTTCCAACATGAGAAAGGAGCCAAAAATGAGAAGAATTATAGCATGTCGTCCCACAAAATAGGGAAGGCCTACGTGTCGGCTTTTCTAGTCTGAAGGGGGGGATTTTCCTGCTTTCTTCCCAAATAAGAAGCAGCATGTCTCGCTTCTCACAAATGTTATCCGCTGCTTGGTCCTGCTCGAGATTTATATCCGTGCTCCGATGTTTTCCCTGGAAACGTTATTTATTGTCTCAGATATAAACTACTTTAGAAACCAGAGTCCTTGGGACTTTTAAAGGAGCCTGGAGCCTTCTAGCAAAAGCCTTTTGAACAAAGATTTAAGCAGAAAACGGGACAGGTTTATTGGTGTTTGTTACAATCTCTAAAAAGATATTCATCGTAAAAATGAACATCTTAAAGCTCCTTCCATGACAACTGCTGTAAAACCGGGAATCAAACCAGACCATCACGACAAATGAGGGTGGAGGGTACTGTAATGACATGTACCTTTCCCTGGGGACTGGGGGCGGGGCGAGGGGCGTTGCTGCAATGGCTTCAACATGGGGCCTGTGTTTAATTTTTGTGCCCCATGCTCCCCTGAGAACATTTCTTGTTTGACATGTAGGATGTGAATGGTCTCACTGTGGAAATTAAAAAACGTTCAACGTATGATCATTTACAAAAACTTCAATTATTTCAAGAAGGAGGAAGTATAACTTCATAGGTTAAACATTCGATATTGAAAGAAAAAAAAACTATTGGCAGCCAGAATCGCATAATAAGAGTTAATGTTCCCAAACTCAAAACACAGACCAAATATTCAGTGCAGCAGCAGCAGCAGCGCTTCTGGGGCGACTACCCTTTGCATTCTGATGAAACCGCGTTCTGGAGGGCAAGTGGGACGGGAATAAATCTGTCCCTTTCCCTTTTCTCTAAGTGACTGTTGCTTCTGTTGGAGTCAGCTGCTTTCCCGGCGCTCCCCGGCCCCTCGGAGAAAGGGGGCGTCCGAGCTTCGCGGGCGAGGACCGGCGGAACACCATGGCGACACCCTGCCACAAAAGTGTCTTCTCTCGTTTTCAGAGTCAACAAATGTTATTGCCACCAGGAAAGAGACCCCATGAAAGGAGAGTTGGGAACATGGAAGAGCTGCCCAGGCAGTCACCCTTTTCAGTGTCCAAGTTCATTACCCTCATTAACTCGAGTCAATGGGACAGAACAAAAGGCTTCTCCAAAGCCCCATAAATATGAGGCGTGCGTGTTTCAGATCTGTGACTGTAAAATAACGAAGGAGCTTTTTCTTCTTGCTCACAATGCGGTTCCAGTTTCTTTCTTTTGGTAAATATGCCTTGTAATATGCTCCTTGTACCCTTACCCTGTGTTACAAAGTGCTGTTCATCCCGGACTTCTGGATGGTTTGGTGGGCAGCGCACAGGCGTAAACAAAAATGTCCCGGCTTGGACAGTAACTGTCGGAGGGAGCAGGTGTCATAGGGAACAGGAGAGAAACCTCCGTGGCTGACGGTGGAAGGCAAAGTCTTGTGAGGGTGCACGGGTCTGTGAAATTCCGGGGGGCCTGGTGGTCCAGGCTGTGCCGGGACTACCCCTCCATGGTGGGGGACAGCTACCGCCCTTGGGGTCCCCTTGCTGTCAAGTGAGAAGGGGATACATGCTTGGAAGACTGCTGGGTTTGGGGGCCACATGGCGCGTTTGAGTCGCCTGCTCTGGCCCGCTTACTGGGCCGTCCCCCCAGCAGGGCGATCACATTAAAGGGCTCCCATCCCACATTGTGGGGTTTTGCTACTAAATTTCTGAAGAGCGTTTTACAATTTTGCTTTTGACAGTATGATTAGTGTTGACTTTCTCTCTCCTTCTAGAGCCAGTATTTCTTTCTGTTCTCAGTCACGTCCTTGAAGTGTTTGTAGGGAAGGAAGAGAGGCTGGGGAAATCCGGGGTGGTGGGTGGTGGGCGGTGGGCGCTTGGTGGCCCGCCACACAGGGCTCTGGGGGCTGAAATTTTCTGTGTAGGATGTGAAACCAGGTCTCCTGCTAAAACCGAGAGGGTAGGAGGGCAGCTCAGTGCTTGAGAGAGGGGCGTCCGTGACAAAGAGTCCTGTTGCTGGGGCTGGACAGGGTGCCACTGGGGAGGATGGCAGAGACCCCAAACTTGGTGGCTGGGAGGTTCCGGTCAGGGTCACAGAGAACACCAGTTGCAGGTTTCAAGAAAGCAGACAGTTGGGTTCCTCCAAGTCCCAGTGAGGAAAGAAACGAGGGTGTTTTTATCGGCCCAGCCGCATAATCACTTCAGCGCGTCTCCCAGGGCGCAGGGCGGAAGAGGAAAATAGAATACTTTGTTTCTGCCGTTTGCGGCCCAGGCGAGGGTGTTGGTGGCAATCAACACGTCCACGTGCATGGAATCACATTTTGATTTAAAAAAAAATTAGACATTTTGTACGAATGCATGCCTTTTTCCCGAAGGCAGGCATCATTCACTAGTGACAAAAAGAGAATTTGTGTGACGTTCAGAGCCTGTGAGAGCGGAGCTAACTCCGCGATTGGTGAGCGCACAGGGAAAGAGTTTATGGTCCATCAGAGTTTTCTGTAGATGAAAATTGCTTCTCCTCGCCGGGCAATTGAGCTCTGTCTCAGTGAGTCCAGGAAAGTCTCATTCACGCGAACTATGACACTTTGGAGTGAGCGAGCAAGCGTCCCCTGGAGACTTAGAGAGGCGCTGCCATCCCGCCCCTTCTAGGACAGCCGCCTGCAGGGCTGTGCGGAGGTTGGCTGTGCTCCTTTGTACCCTCTGGGGGAAGCTGCCCGGGTGACTGGAGACAGGACAGGGAGCGGGGCTTTACTGTGGCCTTTTCTCATCCCGGCTTTAACCACGTTCCTTGGCTACGTGGCAGGTGCAGCCGAGGACTTCCACGTGCTCTCCCGAGCATCCCACTTACCCACTCAGTTTCCACGCAGAACCACGTTCTCGACAAGTGATTATTACAATACTACCAATAATAAGAAACAAGGACATTTTTCCTCAGAGTGATGTCCGTAGTTAGGTCTCTGTCACTCTCCACAGGGAGACAACGCAGGGAGAGGAAAACCCCTCACCTGCTTTTGAATAGATTCTGGAGCCCACATGCGTCCATGAATTTAAGCCGGTATTTTGCGGCTTGGGCGTTTTCCCCAGAAAGGCTCTGAGCAGAAATGACATCTTCTGAAACATGGTAGAACCTGGATTGTTCAAGTTTAACCCAAGAAGGATTCTCTGCTTGTCCCAGGGGCAGCAGACGCTCCTGGGAACCCCACACGAGCACCCCGAGAGACCTACATGGCAGTTTCTTCCTGCCACCGTGAGCTGACTGTAACAGCACCGGGCATTTGGAGAGGAGTGGACGCTCCGGCACAGCGCCAGAGGAGACCCGTTAAAGGGGAAGCAGAACTTTTGCCCTTTTATTATGGAGGAAATACCCCCAGCTGTTCATTTCTTGGGGAGAATTAGGCCGGTCACACTGAGTCTCTGGGTAAAGAATAGGCAACGAGCCCTGGCTGGTGTGGCTTAATGGTTGCGTGCTGGCCTACAAATCAGGGCGTCAGTGGTTCGATTCCCAGCCCAGGGCGCATGCCTGAGTTCTGGGCCAGGTTCCTGGTGGAGGGTGTGTGAGAGGCAACCACACATTGTTGTTTCTCTCCCTCTCTTTCTCCCTCCATTCCCCTCTGTATAAAAATAAATAAATAAAATCTTTTAAAAAAAGAATAGGCAAAGTCCGTTGATGGAGCGCGGAGGGAGGTGTTTGCTGGACGCTGTTTATTTCGCTGTCTGCATCAGCAGGACAAAGGGGTCACAAACACCCCAGAGATAGGAACCGATTTTTTAAACATTAGCCTAGAATTGGAAAGTTAGAATAACCATGGGTTTAGGATCCGCTTATAGAAACAGAGATTCTATTTTAAGTGTATATGAATGTCACGGAGTCCTCTGTTTATGTGGGTCTCTACCCACTGTTTAAAGGATAAAGTAGCTTAGAAGGAAACGAACATACTTATAGAAACAATGCTAATGTCGCTCCCATGTTTCAAGTCCTCTGTCAAGACAGGTTGTAACCTTTCCTTTCGTCCTTGCTTCGCTGACAACCAGGCCTTTGCTGGTGGCCTGAACGCCTCACCCCCGATGCGCACACACACAGAGGCAAGCGCCTACAAGGCAAAGGCAGTCAGTTAAATACGACGTATTCCTGGGCAGAATGAACTTCTAAGCTCCTCATCTCCATCGTGACAACGGGTCATTCCTTGCAGAACAGGATCCGTAATGTCCAGTAGATCCACCGTTTTGATGATTTGCGTGGACATGTTTTTTTTTCCAGTGTACATACTTCAGACACTTCTGGCTTCCACCTCCAGCCTCTCCACCTCCCCTCTTACTCCAGTCACTTCTCAGCAGACTTCTCTCAGCTTGGCTGGGCGTAGGGGGCACCCCTGTCTCAAGTCCATGTGGGGCATCTCTCGCAGCAAGAGCTGCGCTGAGCACTGACTCCGGCCCAGAGGTTGGGGAGAGAGAGCCCAGGGTCCACCCCGGCCCATGGTGGACAGGAGCCGGTGGACGCCTTCTCCCCCATCCTTCCCCAGAAAGACCATCCTGAGGCTGCTTTCATAAGGCCCCGCTGCCTCAGGCTCTGCTTCTGAGAGAACCCAGATCAAGAGTAACATGAGTTCATTTCAAGAAAACACCCCACTTCATTATTACTTCTGACATTTTGATTTCTTGCCCATGGAAATTAAATCTCCATGTTCCATTATAGGTTTATCAGCCAAGCCTCACTGCCTCGTTGTGACGCCTGCCGGCGTGGTGCTGGTCCCGAGTAAATCTCGGGTCTGCCTGTGAACCAAAGGGCGGGGAGCACAGTGGAAGTGCACTTGGAGATCCAGGGCAGCCCCACCTCTTACCAGATGCGCGACCTTGGGCAAGCCCCACGACCTCTCTGAGCCTCATCTGTGAAATGGCCGTAACAATCCAACTAGAAATGAATCACAAAAAGTGAAGACCTGTCACCTGGAAATTTAAAAACTTGTAATAACTCAAGTCAATGAAGAACTATAAAAGGGAATTGCAAGATGTCTCAGAAGTGACCAGGATGAAAATACAGAGCATCAAAATGCCCGTGACAGCTAAAACACAGAGGAAGATGGTAGCATATACCAACACCTATGTCAGCAAAAGTGAAAAGATGAAAATGAATGCGTTAAACTCCCAACACAAAGCGGACGACGAGACACGAGAGCGGGCAGGGTTTATCTTTTCATATTCAAAGACAATGGACAACCATCTGGAAAGACTGCAGGGGGAGGAGAAAAGAGATAAGGAAAAAAGCAATACTAAGAATAAAGAAAGGACAAAACTGTTAACTCAGAAGAAATGTAAAAAAGACTAAGACAATATTATACATACTTTCTGCCAATGAAGATGAATACTGACATTAAATGGATACATTTCTAAACAAAATATAACTTGCCAAACCTGGCTGGAGCCCTGGCTGTTGTGGCTCAGTGGGTTGAGCACTGGCCTGCAAACCAAAAGGTCACCAGTTCAGTTCCCAGTCAGGGCACATCCTGGGTTGTGGGCCAGGTCCCCGGTTGTGTGCGTGCGAGGGGTGACTGAACCATGTTTCTCTCGTACATCAGTGTTTCTCTTCCCCCCTCCCTTCCCCCTCTCTCTAAAAAATAAATAAAGTCTTAAAAAAAACACTGGAGAAGAAATAGAAAAATCAATCACCCCTAGATTAATTTATAGCACAATCCCCATGAGAATGTCATCATGCTTGTTTTTAGAACCAGACGTGTTAATTTTAAAGGTCAGTTAGAAGGACAAACGAGCAAGTAATAACTGGGATAATCGCGCCCCCCCACCAAGAGGAGTACACTGTTGGGGGTGGGGTGACCAGCATACCCAGGGAACAAAGCACATTGTAAATAAAACATGTGTGATTCAAACAATACAGCGTCGGTCTATGCCCACGTAGACAGACAAGTCAAAAAATAGAAAGCCCAGAAACAGACCCCACCAAACACAGAAACTTAGTACAGATGAAGGTGACATCTCAAATCAGTGGAGAAATGTAATGTGAAACTGAGATACCCGAAAGGCATATAAAAAAATGCAATTGAGCCCATTCTTATATCACACCAGAATATATTCCAAATGGATCACAGATTTTGATGTAAAATGAAGAAAACGTGGGGAAATTCCTTTATAACTTCGGAGTTACACAGCCAAGAAACCTTGTTAAGTATGACTCGAATCCCAGAAGCAATAAGGAAAAGGATTCGTTAATGTGTTCACATAAAAATATAATATGTGCGTGGCCAAAAGCACCACCAGCTAACTAACAACACAAAGGAGTGGGGAAAACATCAACATTTATTATTGCAGACAAAACCGATTAATACATTAGGCCGAGCCATCTGAAGCTGCTGGTGTTTTGACCATTTTTGACCTAATAAAATAGCAATTTCATATGGTCCAACTTAATATCTAATATGTAAGGAAATTCTAAAAATAAAATGGACAATATCCTCATAGAAGAATGGGCTAGAGATATGAAGACACAGTTTATAAAATAAAAAAGCAAATGGCTGGCAGCCCTATGAAAAAAAATGCTCCAGCACACTCCTGAGCCTCCCCCGCCCCTCCCCCTGCCCAAAGGCACAGGGCAAAAAGGCCCAAAAGATGCGAGTGAGTCAGCCCGCCCCGGGCCAGGCACCAGAGCAAAACCCCGGAGACAGCACAGTGTCCTGATATCTGATGGAGTCGGGCCTCCAACTTCCCCCCAGGATTATCTTGGCTATTCTTAGAGTTTTGCATTTTATAGACATTTTTAAAAACACACACACACACACACACACACACACTCCTGCAGAGCTTTGCTTTGGGATTACATTGAATCTGCAGATCAATTTGGGCAAAACTGACAACTTTACAAACTTGAATACTTACTAAACATTTTAAAATTAATCTCAATAGTGTTTTGTCATTTTCTACGCAGAGATCTTGAACGTCTTTTATTAGATTTATTCCTGTGTTTTCGAGGTTCTTTGGAACCATTGTAAATGATACCCTATTTTTCAATTTCATTTTCTAATTGTTACCAGAATATCAAAATACATTGATTTTTTTTACATTGACCTTATATTCAGCAACCTTGCTAAATTCACTTATTAATTCTAAAAGTTCATCAGTATATTTAAAAACCTTTTTCTATCCAACCAATCACGAAGTCTGTGAGTAACGACAATCTGTTTCCTGCTTTTGAATCTTCATATCTTGTTTTTCCCCTCAATTTACTGAACGGGCTGGGACCCCCAATATCTGCTACAGGGTTTTGCACATACCCTTTATATTACTAAGGATGTTCCCTCCTGTCACTAATTTGCTGAAAATGTCCATCACGAATGGGTAGTAAATTTTATCAAATGATTTTTCTGCATATATTGAGACAATCATGATTTTTCTTATTCTGATAAGGTAGTAAATTTGAACAGCAAACTAACCCTGAATTCCTGAAATAAATCCAACCTGGTCAAGGATACATTAACTTTCACATATTATCACTGAAACTGGTTTCAGTTTGGGATTTTATAAAAATAACTGCAAGACTGAGTTGGGAAATGTTCTTTGGTTTTCTATTGGTATTTCTTTTCCTCCACAAGTTCCAAAGAGTTCACTGATAAAGGTGTCTGGGCCTGGAGCCTTTTATGAGAAGATTAAAATTATGAATCCAATTTCTTTAATAGCCATATGTCTAAATACATATTTAGTATGTTGTATTCTTCCAGGAATGTTTATCATAATTTTCATTTATTAGCATAAAGTTATATATAGTTTATCTTTTAAAAAATATGTTATTTGTTTATTTTCAGCAAGAGAGGAAGAAAGGGAAAAAGAGAGGGAGAGAAACAGTGATGTGAGAGAGATGGGGATCAGTCACCCCTCGTTCGCACCCTGCCCAGGGGTGAACCCGCAGCCCAGGCATGTGCCCTGACGGCAATTAAACCCGTGACCTTTGGTTTTGCGGAGTGACGCCCAGCCACCTGAGCCACACTGGTCAGGACTATTTTATCATCTTTTTGACATCATAGGAACTGTAGGGATGTCTTCCGGTTCCCTGCGGACCCTGGTTACTTTGACAGTCTCTCCTTTTCCCTGATAACTCTTCCCAGGTTAGTCATTTCACAGCATCAGTTTGTGCTTTGGTGATTCTTTTTCACTTTTGTTTTCTCCTTCATTCATGTTGGTGCTTATATTGATTATTTCTCCCCTTTTACTTTCCTTGGGCTTAATTTTTCATTCTTTTCCTGATTTTTTAGTTGAATATTTAGATCATTTATGGTTAGCCTTATGGCGATTTTTTTCACTGTACACTGAAGACTGAATTCTTTCTCTTGCAACTGCATTCTGTACATTTTAATATGTGGTATATTTGTTTCATTTAGTTCAAAATAGTTTCTGCTTTGTTTCTAATAAGTTTTCTTCTTTGACTGAAGTTATTAGAAGCATATTACTTATTTGCCAAACTTGGGAGGAATTTTCTATTTATCTCTTGCTGTTAAATTCTAGTTTCATTTTATTATTTTCAGAGAACATACTCTCTATAACTGAATCCTTGGAAATGTGTTAAGACTTGTTTTTAAGGCAAAGGCAATTTCTGTTAACCTATAATCAATTAAATCAAATTTGTTAGTTATACCAGTAAAATCTTCTATATCCTTAATGATGGTTTTATCTTGTTCTATTAGTTACTGAGAGAAGTTGGAGTCTCCTACTATAAATGTGGATTTGCTTACTTCTGCTTGTAATTCTGTGCATTTTTGCCCCATCCATTTGGAGATGGTAGTATCAATGGCTCTATTAAAATTTCGCATCTTTTATCTTCCTGATGGAATGTCCTTTCTCTGTTAGGAAATGTTTCTCTGTATCTGTAACGATTCCTGACGTAAAGTCTGTCCTGCCAACTCAGCCCACTTAGCCACGCTGGAACTACTGCCGGAGTTTTCTTCCCCGCACGGCACGGAGCAGCGTGGGTCACAAGAGACGTCCGCGCCAGACTCTGAAGGCAGAAGCCGATTAGGCTCCTAGTTCCTTCGCATTCAGAAGGCCGCAGCAGGGCACCGGGGGCGGTTACAGGTGACCTACCTTGCCATTCACGAGCTGGCTCACCTTGTAGGCTTGGGGCACCAGCCAGGTGCTGTCAGATTTCCTTCTTCAGCCTCGTCAGTGCCTGGGACAGGCACGTTTTTAGCTCCATGCCAAAGGATTCCAGGTTCTTCTGCCAGACATCCCACCATCAGAATTGGAGTCTTGCGCTAGCTGGTGTGGCTCAGTTTGGAGCATCGTCCCATAGACTGAAGGGTGGCAGGGGTGCAGGGTACATACCCAGGTTGTAGGTTCAATCCCTGGTAGGGGTACATATGAGAGGGCAACCGATCAATGTTTTTCTCTCATATTGATGTTTCTCTCCCTCCCTCCTTCTCTCTCTCTCTGAAAGCAATGAAAAGATGTCCTCAGGGAAGGATAAAAAAAAATTGGAGTCTTGGAGTCGGTAAGAGACTAACATGGATTCCTGTCCATCCCCCCAGGTTCCCCATCTTTCCCTCCTCTCTGTCCTATTGACTTCAGGCTCCGGCACCAGAAACCAGGGAAACTAACAGTGTGAGGACCTCCCGACACTTCAGCCGTGTTTACCCTCTTCTCCCCTCGTCACGTTTTAATTCTCTCTAAATTTCTATATTTCCATATTTCCACATATTGAACTCCTACTAATGTACCATTATGTATTTCATATAATCAATATTCATTTAGATTTCCCCACCTCTTGAACTTCGTCTGTTGCTCCCCAGTCCTTCCCGTGTCTCCGTGCGTTCCTCTAAAGTGATTGCACTTCTACTTAAAGAATTCTCTTTAGAATGTCCCTTAAAGTGAATCTGCTTGTGTGACACCATCTCAGGCTTCTATTTGTCTTTGTCTTTACTCTGCTTTCATTCTTGAAGCGTATTTTCTCTGGGTATAGAATAGAATCCAACACAACGGACATTCTAGCTGCCTTTCTTACAAGAGACCCTGTCCTGACATCCACATGGAACTTCAAAAGCCCCAGAGCAACCGAAACAATCTTGAAAAACAAGAACAAAGACAGGACGTACACCTCTCGATTTCGAAACCCGTTGCCAAGCTGCAGTGATCAAGACGGTGCGGTGCTGGGAGAGGACTGACGTACAGACCAATGGGATAGACTTGAGAGTCCAAAAGTAAAAATATGCACCTATGGTCAACTGATTTTCAGCAAGGGTGACAAGACTGTTCCGTGGGGAAAGAGCCACCTCTTCAACAAAGGGTGAGTGCTGGGACCACCAGAGATCCACATACAAAAAAAAAAAAAAAAGAAAGAAAGAAAAGAAAAGAATTTAGACCCTTCCCTCACATCATTTACAAAAACTAGCTCAAAATCCGTCAAAGACCTACTAACTGATGTGGCTCAGTTGGGTGGATGTCGTCCTGTAAAGCAAAAAGTCACTGGTTCGATTCCCCGTCAAGATATGTGCCTGGATTGTGGGTCCCCAGGTTGAGGCACGTACGAGAGGCAACTCAGCGATGTTTCCCTCTGTGCAAATAAATAAGTAAAATCTTTAAAAAACTTGTGCATCAGAAGACTCTATAAAGAAAGTGAAAGGACAACCAAGAGAATGGGAGAAAGATCTAGAAAGCCTGTTTAAGGGCCAGCGCTCTGAAATCCAGTACAGCTCGACAGCGACAAGACAAAGTCAAGTTAAAGATGGACAAAGGCCTTGAACCAATATTTCCCCAAAGAAGGTTTGCACGTGGTCGGTAAGTACTCAGAAAGATGCTCAAGTCATTGGTCGTTAGGAAAATGCAAATCAGGACCAAAGAAGGACAATGTGAGACTAACTTCACATCCGCTAGGGTGGCTATAATTTTGTAAATGGAAGAAGACAAGGGTGGGTAAGAACAAGGAGAAACCGGAAACCTTGTACACTGTCGGTGAGAATGTAAAACGGCGCGGCCTCTTTGGAACGGCGTCTGGCAGTTCCCCGGGAGTTAAATGAAGAGTTGCCGTGTGGCCCATCGATTTCACTCTTCCGCATCAAACTGGAAGAATTGAAAACATATGTCCCCACAGAAACTGGGGCACAGACATTCAGAGTAGCGTGATCCATTGCAGCCAAAAGCGGCATTAAATGTCCATAAACTGCTGGACACATACAAGAAGTTCACCGTTCAATGGAGTATCACCCATCTGTAAGAAGGAATGAACCCTGACACATGCCACAACATGCCACAACACGGATGATTCTGGGAAACACCATGCAAGAAAACGAGGCCAGTCACGAAAGGCCACATGCGGTAGGATCCCACTGCTATGAAATGTCCATAGTGGGCGAATCCGTACAGACACGGCATAGATGAGGAGCTGCCAGGGGATGGGGGGAGGGTGAACGGGGAGCGATGCTGGGGGGCGTGGGATTTCTTTTCAGAGTGGGGAAGATGTTTTGGAGTTCATGGGGATAGTTGTACAACCTTTGGAAATTTTGAAAAGAAATCCTTGCATTTCTTGGAAATTTTCAATATATATTATGTCAGTTTATTTTACATAGGATTTTTGCAAATTCACTTCTAAAACTAGCCTTAAATTTTCTTCTAGAATGTCGCTTTTGTCCTATTTTAGTGTCAAGCTTCAGCCATGAGAACGAGGTGGATAGTCTCCCCTAGCGTTATTCTCTAGAACGGTTTCTGTGAAATAGCAATCACTTTCCTTGAGCGTTTGCTGAAACTTGACCTTTGAGCCTGCGCCCTTGGTGGGGGTGGAGGGAGGGGCTCCGTCCTCTTTGAACATCACTTGTGTCTCTTTCATCACTACTAGCGGACCCCTATGTTCTCATTCTTCTCGAGTTTTATTAACTCATGTTCTTCCAAAAAATTGCCTGTTTATCTGACATTTAAAATTTCTAGGAAATGTCTATTCATAATATGATCTGATTTTTAATATTTTATATGCAATTGTGGGCTTTTGAGTCTTTAGTTTTATTTATGTAATTTTAGAGAGAGGGTAAGAGAGGGAGACAGAGAGGGAGAGAAACATCGATGGGAGAGAGAGACATCAGGCGGTTGCCTCTCACAAACGCTCTGACCGTGGGCCGGCCCGCAACCTGCGCAGGTGCCCTGACCAGGAATTGAACTGGCGACCCCTCGGTTTGCAGAACAGTGCCCAACCCACTGAGCCACACCGGTCAGGACAAGCCTTTTGATTCTTAATGCTGTTGTTGGTACCTCCCTTCATTATCTTCATCAACTCTTGCAAATCGCGTGTTTCCCTCTATTAGACTTTCAACGATTCCTTCCTTGTGACACATGGAATGAAGACGATGGACTCACCTGTTAGTACTGCCTGAACTGCAGAAAGCTTTGAGATACAGCGTTTTCTAGCTTATTCTAAATATTTAATAATTTCTAGGGTTTTTCCTCCTTGTATATTGTTTGGATTGTAGAAGGTTTTTTCTTAAAACCTATCTTAAAGATCACTTCTGCCCTGACTGGTATGGCTCATTTGGTTGGGTGTTGTCCCACAAAGCAAAATGTCCCCGTTTCAAGTCCTGGTCAGGGCACATGCCTTGGCTGCAGGTTTCATCCCTGGTCAGGGCGCACACTGGAGGCAACTGATTGACGTTTCTCCTCATGTTGATTTCTCTCTCTCTCCCTCTTTTCTCCCTCTCTCTAAAAAAAATAAATAAACAAAATCTTTTAAAAAAACTTCTAAATCACTTACCCTATGGTCAGAGAATATGGTCTATATTATATAAATTGCATGCATTTTACAGAGATTTCTTTTTTTTTTAAGATTTTATTTGTTTATTTTTAGAGAGAGGGGAAGGAAGGGAGACAGGGAAAGAGACATCAATGTGTGGTTGCCCCCATCTGGGAATCTGGCCTGCAACCCAGGAATGTGCCCTGACTGGGGATCGAACCGGCAACTGTTTGGTTCACAGGCCCGTGCTCAATCCACTGAGCCACCACCAGCCAGGGCTACAGAGATTTCTTTACAGCCCAGTAGTTGGTCAACTTTTACTAATGTCCTAAAATACGTGAAAAGAAGGTATAGTATCCAATAATCAAGATTTAATATGTGTTTTATGTATATATATTTTATATATTAGATTTTCATAATCATGTTATTCAGAGTATCACTGTTAATTATTCAGTCCACTTGATATATTGACATATTTATTTTAAAACTTAAAAATTTTTTTTCTGTTTAAGGTAGAGTAGGGAGACCGTATTTTTTTTCTTCAGATAACGTAAAATTTAGTTGCTTCGGTATTGTGGGTTTTTTATGATAGGTCTTGGGATAAACTATTCCCACATGAGACCCCTCCCCCGCTCCTTCTCGCTCCCGGGCTGCTGCTCATAGAAACCCGTGGGTGGCCCCACCACCACCACCTGCGAACGTGAATCAGGCAACGCTGGGCTCCCCTCCTTGCCAGGCTCCGGGGTCTCTGACTTTGCCTGCGCCTGGAGGGCACTGCTGCCGGGCAGGGCGCCCCCTTCAGGCCACAGGGCTGAAGCGTGTTCTCCAGGGCTCTGCATCCACACTGACCCCGTGCTGAGAGGTCCATCTGTCCGCGTCCGTGCCTCCTGTCGGGGACCTCGGAAGGGAGGTTCTACACACCAGAAAGGAGTCGGAAGCGCCCGATGACACCCACTCCAAGAAAAGGAAGAAGCGACATCACGCTGGCAGCGGCCCCGCTCAGCCAGGGCGGGCCCCCGCAGCCGCCCCGCTCTGGCCCCCAACAGCACACCTACCGTGTGTGTGCAGGCCGTTGCAGACTGGACCTTCCTTCCCGCACATGTACAACA
The DNA here is from genome assembly GCF_022682495.2 of Desmodus rotundus. Classification (NCBI taxonomy): domain Eukaryota; kingdom Metazoa; phylum Chordata; class Mammalia; order Chiroptera; family Phyllostomidae; genus Desmodus; species Desmodus rotundus. The sequence goes on along the minus strand of NC_071389.1, from coordinate 4,579,585 downwards.
CCTCTAGAAAGTTGACCAAATGCGGGCTATCGTGCATCGCTGGGCAGCGACACAATACAGACCGTGTGTAACTACTTTAGACGTGTGGTTTTTAGGAAACGTAGCTGAGAGAACCCCACAGGGCTAATGGAGGGGAGGCGGCACTTCCCTCTTCCCTCCCGGGTTCGAGAGCAACTCTATGAAGTAGATGGACAGCAGGCAGGTCAGCGGGAGAAAGGGCGCCCACCTTCACTCACGGATGATATTGTGTGCGCAGGGCATCACTGGAAATGTGCAGCCCCCAGAGGAGGGACGGCTTGAGAGCTGATAGCCCACCTTAGCAGGGGCAGGGGGAGGAAGTGCTCTTCAGGGAGGTGGACGGGCCCTTAGGAGGGGGGGGGAATGATACTTGGTCACAGAGCCAGTCTGGGTGTGAGGTCGGCTTCTGGCCTCCTCTCCGGTGACGAGAGTCCACCTGCCCTGGGTCATGAAGCTCCTGGGAGGGACTGACAGCCTCTGAGCCGCTCTCGGAGGATCTGTGTGTGTGCAGGTGAGGGGGTGCAAAGAAAGCCTCCCTGCACACTGGCTGTTTTTCAGGTGCCTACAGCTCCAGGTAGCATGTCACCGCAGCGCACTTGGAGTGGTGTGTCCTGAGTTCCTTCCCTGACAGCGTCCAGCTCTCTGTTGTCGCATTTGGAGGCTCTGTGACTCTGTCCCACGAGGTGTCCTCTCCTGAGAGCACATGTCCCCGGGAGCCTCCTGCCCAGTCCCCGCCGGTGCCCTGGGGCGTCACCACAGCGACCCACGCAGGGCTGGCAACCTTGCCTCTAAGTCTGGCTGGTGTCAGAGGTGCCGCTTTATTTGGAATTTTTATAAACTTGTTTTGTTCATAGCTTCCAACTGGCCCTCTATTCCATCCACCTCCACAGGGCAGGGGAAATGAAGGCTTTTATGATGTTTCCCTCATTTTAAATTGGAAAATTGGCAGCGAAGGGGCTTCGAAGTGAGCCGGAAAGTCTGGGTCAGGCTGGCAACGTGACCCTCCTGAGGATGAAGGACGTTTATGAGTTTGTTTATAGAAAACGGCAGAGCGGGGGCTGTGTTTACTCGGCCTGTGTTGGGATTCAGAGGAGGCTAACAGATAAAATCTCATCCCAGAGCGTTCTCACCTGCAGAGTGGCGCCTCTGGTGGAATGTGTGAAGTTCAACGACAGGAGTCAGCCTTGGGGTGGTGGGGGGTGGGGCAGACTTGCATTCCATCAGGATGTGGTTACTTTAGTTCCAGAGCAGACATTCCCCAGCATTGCCCCCTTCCGGAAAGATGGGATGTTAGAATTGTCACAGTGATCATAGGAAGTGGGGAGAGCTGACCACAGGGCAACATGGAGTCAAGGTCATGGAACGGGGAGCTGGAGCAAAGACGCCACAATGCTGGCTGAGCGGGGCAAGGATGGCGGGAAGCCCTGTCCTTACCTGGAACTGGTCACCCACAGCAAGGACACCAGGACAAAGAGTAAGGCAGCTAAGCTGGTTCAAAGCCAACTCACTCCCTCTCAAGGTGCCAAGCACCGGCCTGGGCCTCAGGACACAGAGGCATGGGAGGTGCCCTCCTGAAGTTCAGGGAGCTCCCCCACCCCTGACCCAGGAAGACAGGCAGGGGACAGGGGACAGACACAGTTCTGCAGGGCTGAATAATGGGGCGGGGGTGGGGTGGGGAGAAGCTGAGCTGAACTTGGGAGCTGAGCTCCAGTGCAGTCCACTCCAGGGAGGGGATTCAGCCTCCTGCGAAGGCCTGGAAACATTGTTAGGGACCGTGGGGGAGCGCGGGCTCTCTCACTGTGCATGGGAGTCTACACTGTGTCAGATGGCGGGGATGTCTACAATGTCACCTTCTGAATGGGAGGGCCTGAGGACTCTGTGGGGGCCAAGTGCCCAGCGCTGACCACAGGTGTCCCCAGCAGTCCCCTCCAGCAGTCTCCAGGCCGCCAGAGGAGACCCGCAGCCAGTAGTCTGGGAGGGCCCTCGGGATGGGTCCACAGGCCCACGTTGGGTCCCCCGCCAGTGCACACAGCGACCATGGCCATGGACTGTGGTGGGGAGAAAGCCAGTTTCCTCATTGTCTGGGGAATTGGTTTTTTTTCTTTTCACCCAACACCCTGAATGCTATTTGTTGTCCAAGAGAGAATTCCAAATGACAGTGTCTGCACGCTAATGACACCTCTAGAATCAGTGGAGAGACAATTCCAGCCGCTTCTGTAACAATGACTCCTCTCGGCCCTCCTGCCCTGAGAGATGACCTCACCCCCGTGTGCTCAGCGTGCTCGCCAGCGTCCTCCGGCCTTCGGAGGCCCCCTCCCCCAGCCCCTGGAATTGTTTTCTGTCTGGAAAGGAGTCTGCACACGGCGTCACAAACTTCTCCAGGGGTCCTTCTCGGAGGAAGCAGACTTCCAGGAGGCAGTCTGGGGTGCGGGGCCATCCCCACGTGGAGCAGGCTCCACCATCATCCGCAGCTGGTGGAAGGCACAGCGGAAGGTCACGGGCTGCTTGCAAACCGTGGGCCCTCGAGTGAGGAATCGAGTCGCATTTGAGGAGGCAGCCGCTGCCGTCCAGGTGCCTGCTGAACGGGCGAGTCTGACCCGCTGAGCCTCGCTGGAAAACAAGTTAAATGGAGTAAAAAAAAAATCTCTTGAAGAGAGAGAACAACTTGGGCTGTGTCGGGGCCGTCAGTGGAATCTCGCTCAGCAGGAGCAACTGTTTTCGTCAGAGAATGGATTATGGAGCTCTGGAGGGAGCTTCCAAGAAACAGAAAAATAGTCTCGATTCAAGTCCGGTAAATAATGAGGTGTCTGTCTGTTGGCAACTGAAATGTTGGGGCCCCATGAAGCGGGAAGTGAGGGGGGTTGGATGCACTTGAAGAGGCCGGCCCATTGAAGGGGAAAACAAAGCCGTTTAATTAATGGCGAGCGAGGGGCTCACCGACAGAGAGACTGTCCCGGAGGGAGGGCAGAGTGGAGATTTGGGGGGGGTCCCCAACGCCCCTTGCTGGCCCAGTAGAAGCGAACACAAGGCCCTTTGCACCCAAAGTCTGGTTGTGGACACAGGCTGCAGCGGGGGATGCAAGAGACCTGCAAGTTCCGTTCCAGCCAAGTTCAAAAGGCACCAAACTGATCCTGGGAAAATCAGACGTCGGGCGACAACGCCTTAAATTGTGGAAAAATTCAAGTAAGAGCCCAGAGTCACCAGAAAGCCTTCAGTTCTACTGCCGTATAAATTAGAGAGCGAGTCCCTTCCTGGACAACGAGAACTGTTTAAGAGGATCCTTGCAAGCCCGTCATCACCTCAAAGACCCTTCTTTAGTCCTGAGACGTGGGACCCTGTGTTTCGAAACACCCCAGCGACCTGTGAGAGCAGTAATCCAAGAGGCGGGCGGGGAGGGAGAGAGCGAGGGAGAGGGGGAGAGAGAGAGTTCGACACTGGGCCTCGCCTCTTAGAACATGGGGTCCTTGTGCTGAATATTTTATTTTCAAAGACTGTGTGGGCGTGGCTGCTCTCGAACCCATTTTTTTATTACAAAAGTAGCACCTGAGCCACCCCCACAAAGAGTACTGAGGTGGCTGAAGTCGACGGTCACTGTCACCTGTCCCACCCGATACCCTGGCCCAGGGAGACACTCTCATGGACCAGGCGTGTCCTTCCAGACTCTTCCTTTGCATATACTCACTGTGGAGACACGGACCTTTTTTCCCTGGGAGCTTCTAATTCTAAAGTCAAGGCCAACATCTAAACATTCCTTTCTCCCGAGTTCTACTTCATAACTAAGTGCTACTTTGCACGGTGACGCAAACCAGAACTCTTTCTCTCAGGGAAATGACCACGTGCCCTGCCGAAGGCTGGAGTCAGAGCCACGTTTTCACTTGTTTTCACTTGTTTTCAATCCGTAGTTGCTGGGAATCTGCCCTGAGAGAAGCAAGCCCCCGCCCGGCTGGGATCTCACAGCGCCATCAGCTGCTGAAAGGGGCCACCCAGGCCTGGCCTGCAGGGTGGCCCGGGGGCCCGGAGGGGCTTGTTCGGGCTTGTTCAGACCAGTTCGAGTGTTCGATGATTTCTGAGGGCAACCAGAAAGGAAACAGCACACCAATTTCATCTGAAGCTAGGAAGACAGAGGGCACTGCCTCTGAAAAGAACTTCCAAGAACCGAGGGGTGTTCCGTTTCTGAGCCCATCCGAATCTCGCAGGAGCTTGGCTTCCCGAGGTGTGGCCACAGTGCCATCCGCCCAGAAGCACCGGGATGTTCGGTCACCTTGCCAACCCAGGCATAATCAGAATCTCTGGCGGGAACTGTGACAAGCATGTCTAAAAGCTCCCCAGTTGGACCTTAGTCCCACCAAAGTGAGAGGACCACTGTCTATGAGAACAGAAAGAAAGGAGAAAGAACCCCGTCTGTGTTCCCTGGTGCTTATTTCAGCCGCCCTGGGGCAAAGGAGACTATTAGGCCAAAAAGTTTGGAAGGGTGACCCATGGGGTCTTCCAGCCTTGGCCACCTGTGGTGTCCTCACAGCAGCGAGGGCGAGGGTGAGGGCAAGGCCCCCCAGGCAGAAGAGGTGCCTGTTTCTGAAGCCAGAAGAAGCACCTCTGGTTGCTGCAAGCCGGTCCCTATCAGTTAACAAGTGGGGAGTATTGACGGAGCACCAAGAACGTGCTAAGCATCGTGGGGACCGACAGACTTGCTTGGGGACAAAAGACGAACATAAATGAAGCACCATCGAGCAGCGTAAGCCATCGTGCAAGTAGCTGGGAGGAGACACGAGAGGGAAGGCCAGGCCTCACGAATTGGTAGGACTGGGAACCCTCCCTGGAGCCTGCAGCCCCAGGCATGAGCTGAATATGTTCACAGACGAGTGTGGGTGTGGGGTTAGGAGAGCAGGCTGTGCAGGTCGGGGAGAGAAATACATCTGAGTGGACAGAAGGAGCAGGGGTCGGGGGCCCAGAAAACGGGGCAGGAAGTTTAGGCTTCATGATGGGAAGTGGCCACTGGATCTTTTCCAGCAGATATCTGAGGGAGCATTCGTCTGCCTGTGCAGTAGAGAACAGTTCACCTCCTGAACTGAGGGGCGCCCCTGTAGCGGCAAGTAGTACTCACACCCCAAATCTCTGCAGGCTCCTTTGTGCCACCCAGGCTTTCCTTGGTAATTCTTCACGTGAGGAGCAGAGCTGGGAGAGGGAATCAAGGGTTTTGGTTTTGGACTGGGCACGTTCGAGAGGCCTGTTACATATCTAAATGGAGAGCTCCAGTGGGCAGTTCGTTGGGTAGGAAAGTCCAGAGAACCGACAGAGCCCAGCGGCAGGGATGCAGGGGTGGAATGCACACTGTGATCGCTGTGTCTAGGACCCTCTCAGGCCCTGCTCCTCTCCGCTGGGCCCTGAGGCATGTCTGCTTTTTCATTCATTTTCCGTCTCCAAAGACCCAAACCCAAACCTTGAAACACGGCCAAGCCCCAGGTCCTCGTCACCAATTCTCAGCCCTGTTTCTTCATGTGGGCATCTTGCCGAAGTGTCTAACTCAGTGATGATGAAAGTACAATGTGTCAAAATTTGTGGGATGCATCGAAAGCTGTGATTTCCAACCTTTTTCATCTCCTGGCGCACGTACACTAACTACTAAAATCCTGCGGTGCACCGAAAATATTTTTTTGGCTGACCTGACCAAAAAAATTAGGTATCATTTTGATTCATTTACACCAGACGGCTATTATTGTGTTGGCTGTTGTCATTTTTTTATTCGACAATCTAAGGGAAAAGAGGTCAGTGCCCCGACTAAATAGTCAGGTGTCACATGTTTTTAAAATGCTTGCGGCGCACCGGGTGGAATTCCTGATCGAAGGTCATGCTTAGAAAGAAACATGGAGCTTCTAATGCTCATAATAGGAAAGAGAGATGGGCCAAACGTCAACAACCCAAGTATTTGTCTTGAGAAGTTAGCACACCAAGAGCAAAGAGAACTCAGAGAAAGTTCAAAGAAGAAATAATACAGAGAAAAGCAGAAACTGATGAAAAAGAAAGGGAGAGACTGTCCTTACTGACAACACGGGCTTTCTACAGAAAAGCTAAAAGGGCCTAAACAAGTGATTGGAGTGAGTGAGCTCAGCCGGATGCTGGATGTAAAGGGATACGGAATACTGTGCTGGCTCCACTCCGCTCCGACCACAGCCCCTGGCCCCCCTTCCTCTTGGCCGCAACAATTTGGAGGGTCCAGAGGGCGGGCTGTGGCTCCACAGGCCGTCCTCGAGGAGGAGGGCCCACATTTCCACATCAGAACTCATCTTCCTGCGGAGCCGGTGTGATGAAGTCCCCACGCCGGCCCACGTCAGTCTGTTTGGACTCACAGTGTACCTGTGTGGACGCGAGCAGACAGCACGACCTCAGCCAACCCATTCCAGGGTGCGGAGGTCAGATAAAGGAGTCTGTCTGCCAGGAGCTGGGCCCCGCACCGGGTGCCGGGAGGGTGAGGAGCTGGGCTGTCCCGCCCTGCAGTTCTCGGCACGGTGCAATTGAAGGGCTGGGGTTTCGTGGCTCTTTCCCTGCAGAAGCTTACCTTCTGGGGCCAGTGCAGAGCCTCAAGCCGGCTGCTGCTCGCCCGGCGGGGGCTTGGTGACCGTGTTTGTGTGTGAGCATGCATGTGTGCACGTGTGTGTGCTCATCAGTGTGCACACATGTGAGTGGAAAGCATGTGTGAGCCCTCACCCTGCCACTGCGGGAGACAGGAGCCTCGGGGCCGCACAGCAGTGGGTCCCCTCCCTGCTCCCCCCCCCCCAACCCGCCGTGGCTGTGGCCTCACACTCAGGCTTCTGGGTTAAACACATATGGTGGGGATGACACCCCATTCATAAACTTCGGGTGACTGTAGGGGGTTTAAAGTACATTAAAAACCTTAACACAGGGCCAGGCCCAAGACCTGATACTAAAAATAACGTTATTGACCAAAAAATCTCGTGGCTGTGTGCTTTGCAGAAAAGAAAAAGTGTATTCACAAAGTAAAAATAAAAATTCCGCCTTAGAACCACGAGTTCTCGCCAGGTCAGAAAGGGCTTTAAAAACACCTCTCTTCTTCCTTTGGTGCTGGAGGAGCTCGAGAGGTACGCGCCAGTCTCCCCCAGCCCACCTTCCCTGCGCTCCAGCTGCTCAGGCCAGGAAAGGTGGGGCTCTTCCACCACCTCGTGGACACCCCGAGAAGGCAGGTGAGTCGCCGCCAGCCCCTGCCCTGGGAGGCCGGCGCCCACATTTTCCGCTCGGTGCTCCCCTCTCCACAGGTTGGCTCAGCGGGTCCTGCTCAGGGGTCCGCAGTGCCCCGCGGCCTCCGCTCAGTGCCCGTTGCGGAGCTGCGCTTTCTCATCAGCCGACCCCACTGCGGGCTCAAAGGGTGTGGGGTGCGGGGCGCCCTAACTAGGTCAAACCTGATGTACAGCTGAGTCCAATCGGATCATTGGGACAGCCCCTTTGGGTCTGACCTGGTCTCTTTGGGATAACGACCTTCCCGGCCTTCATTCTCCTCATCCTCTCCGGCTGGAGCTCCTGGGACCTCCTGGTACTGTGTGCCCCGCAGGCGCCCCTGATGTCCGTTTACGGGGGTCCTGCCCGGCCCTGTGGACCCCACTGGGGTCATTCGCTAGTCTCCACCAGTTTCCTGGCCTGTCTGTCCTTTCACACCCTGGTGAAGGGTAGCGCCCCCTGGGTCATCTCCCCAAGGGGCCATTGGGCCGTTTCAATTCTGACCCACCACGGCCTCTGCCTCTGCTCCCTCCACCCCCCAAGCCAGGCTTCCGCCTCTACATTGGTTCTGGGCGGCTCGCCCAAAACGAGCTCCTTTCTGGACTGAGAAGCCTGAGCCTCGGCCCTCAGGGGTCGTCCCAGCACCACCTTCCCCTGGGCACCCCTCCCCCCTCCTGCCTTTGCTTGCCTCCCTCAGCTGCCTTTTGTTCCCTCCACACCCTGCGGGCCTCCTTCCTCCCCTGCCTCCCTCTACCTAAGGACAACACCAGGGAAGCTCGTCCTCTAGGGGAGGTTGGGTGGCTGGCCCGACCGCTCTGGGCTGGACCGAGAGTTCAGATAGGAGGGTTCTAATGCTGAAAGTTCTCACTTTGGAAGGTTCAAAATAGTCAAAGGAATCTTTTTAAAGTCCTTTCTCAGCAATGCTTCAATTTCAAGCCTTCTCACTTTCTGCAAAATCCCATTCGAATATTAACTTTTGCTTTCATAGCTTTCCAAATCATCTCCCCTTCCCCCTTCCCCTACCCCCAGCAGACAAAAACCGAAGAGGCAGATGACCAGCCCACTTCCTCCCTGTCCCTGGGTGTGGCCAGGTCACTGAGTCCTCCACAATAGAATGTGAGTGGACCGTGGGCCTCTTGCAAGCCTGGCTGAGACCGAGCCGAGGCAGGAGATGCCCCCAGCAGCAGGGACACCTTTGGATGTCACACGGGCCAAAAGTAAGCATCTACTGTGTTAAGCATCTTAGATATTGGGGTTTATCAGTCAAACAGCAGGTCATTTGTGCTTAAATACAAAACAGAAAAACATATTGATATTTCTTCAAATGTCTGTATTACTCTTGTTTAGAGAGAAAATAAGATAGAACCGTCCTCTGATGCCTCAACTCATCCTCCAGGACCCGGCCAGTAACTGTCACGATCCTCAAGGCTCCATCTGGGGACCCGTGCCACACCTGTCCTGCTGCTGAGTCCTCGTCCAGGTTGGCGTCAGCCAGCTCCGCTTGCAGGCGATTTGCGAAGGACCGTCTCTGATCTCAAGATCCATACCTCTAATGGCTGGGATGCCTCGAAGGCCTGTCATACTGGTCCTGTCCCAGAGCCAGCCTGTGACTCCTACCCCACCAGCCAACCTGCTCTCCTCCCAATTCACCCAGGTGCTCTACCTGGAAACTCTTTGGCACCTCCCGCCCTCCTCCCCACACCCCTCAACTTCCATCTACCACCAAGTCCTGCCAGTTTTAACCTAAATCCCTGGGGAATTCACCACCTCCAGCCCTGCACCGTCACCCCATCCTCTCCCACGTGGGCCGTTCCCTAAGCTCCTACCTGGCACACCCACCTGTTCTTCCTGCCCCTCCAATCCGTTTTCTACCCTGAGCGCAGATGTGATCTTTGCACATGAGTATGGCCACTGTCGCTTGCTCTCCAGCTTCTAAGGCTCAGCTTGTTCTTACAAAATGAAGACAGCTCACAGGGCTGGGCCCAGTCTGCCTCCCTAGCTCACCCCCTACTCCCCCTGCGCCTCTGCATTCCAGTCCCACTGGCTTCCTTTAGCTCCGGGCTCACCATTCCCTCCCCTGTTGCAACACGGCTCCTGCTGACCCTCCACCTGGAGCGTGCCGCCCTGCTCCTCAGCTTTGGTGCACTTCACGACTTTCGCTTGTCCTTGAGGATGGTAGGGCCCTCCCACCAAGGTCAAACCCCCATTGTAGGCATCCATGGAGCCCCATGCTTCCCCTCAGTAGCACTCTCTGTGATTTCCCCGCAGGGCCTCTGGTCAGTTAGGATGTCATCAACTCAGCCCGCCTCACCTCCACCCCAGGGCCTTTGTACTCGCCCTTCCCTCTGCCCGAATGACCTCACCTCCGCACGTCTTTCTTCAGATGTCACCTTCTAGCTGAGGGCTCATCAGCCCTATTTTTAAAACTGCCACAGCACCCCTCCTCCAGCTCCACACTCCCGAGCCCCTTCTCTGGGGAGTTACTGTCTCTGGCCTATCTCACTTATTCATTATTTGTCTTTTTAATGTGTCTCTTCCTCTCTACAACGTCACGCCCCCCCCTCGGGGCAGGAACCTTTGTCTGGTTTGCTCCTGGCCTGAATTGCCACATCCCCAGTCCCCAGACTAGCGTCTGACAGGTCTGTTGAGTGAGTGAGTGAGTGGAAGAGGTGTAACAGTTGTGGGCAGAGCCGCTGTGTCCATCCTGGACGTGGGCACAGTGCCTGGGGCCTGCAATGCTTTTAGGGATCCATGAAATGAGTTCATTTATTTTGAAGTCAGAACAACAAAAAAAGAGACTTCAGGCCAGGGGAGAACATTTAACATAAAGGAATAAAAATTCATCTGTAGACCAACACAGTCATAAAATAAATTAATTTTTTTTCACAGAGAGAGGGGCTTGCCATGGTTGGTGTGAGTGCCTCCGCCGGCCGGCCAGGGGAGGTCACAGCGGGCCTGTTCCTAGGGCTTTCCTCTGGCAGGGGAGAGGGCTAGTGGGGGGTGGGTAGGCGAGCGCCAGGTCCAGCGTCTCCGCGGCGCCGGCGGTGCCGCTTTAAGGATGCTCTGCGGGTACCAAGCCGGGCACGAGGATGCAGCCCTGACGTCACGGCCCCGCCCCGCGGGTGATGCTGCAGCAGCAGCGGCGGCGGGCTGGGGGCGGCCGGGCCGGGACGAGCTGCGCTCGGGGCAGGCAGGAGCCCGACCTCGGGAAGGGATGCCTCCTGGCTCGCACCGCAGGTACCCCCGTTTCCTCCCGCGCGCTCCGCACAGCTTCCGGCGTGGTGCTGGGAGGGAGGCGGCGTAGGCCCCAGGGCGGTCCGAGCGCTGGGGTAGGGGCTGGAGGTCGGCACGGGGACCTTTGCTGTTCTTGAACGTCTGCTTAATCAAATTGTAAATGGAGACCCGTCTGGACCCCTCTGGCTCCCGCTGGCTCGGCGCCGGTCGGGTGACATTTATTTCTTCGTTGCGAGGAAGGAGCACAAACACTGGAATTTGCCCCCGGCTTATGCTTATTGGTGCCGGAGGCCTGTTCCGAGTCACCTGGGCAGGTGTCGTCAGCTTCCGGTTCACTTCTCGCTGGAAGCTGAACCCTCAGTTGCTCAGGGAGGCTTATAACCTTTTTCAGCATCTCAGGATTAAATTTATCACCAGTGCCCAGTCGTTCTGCCTTTTTGCCAAAGGGTAATAAGCTGAGGTTGACACAGGAGGCTGGCTTATAGCAATCGAGTTCACTCTGTCCTCGACAGTAAATGACTTCTGAGATCATCTGGGGGTTACCTCCATGTGGGCGGTTTTCTGCTTTATAGGGAAGTAGAGGCAGGTGCGGATGGAACCCAGGTTGCTTGTGCGCCTGCCCGGGGCTCCTGGGATCAACTGGCCCTCAGGCAGCTGCGGCGGTTCAGTGAGCAGGCGGTTACATCCCTGCCCTCCAGTCGGAAGAGCCCTTACTGCTCTTGGGGAGTTCCTTGCAGTATTGACTTTGAGAACTGGGGGGAGGAAAAGTGGGCAAGAGCCCCACCTCGAGAAGGGATTTGGCCCTAAGGGACCCCATGGTGAGAAGACTGGCTTCATATAGAAAAGAAAGGAGGAAATGAGCTTGGCTCATAGTAGGAAACTTTCAAGCAGTTAAATTACACATTGTTCATTTGTTTTAATCATTGGCTGCTGAGTCTTCCCATGAGGTATCCAGGGGCCTCCTTACTTGAAACAGCTGCCATATTCTAGAAGCACAGTGGGTGGGGCATATAACCATGGGGGTCCAGGCATGTGCGTAAATTTTTGGTTTTGGACTGAATGAAATAGTCATCTAGTATGATCAGGTGAATATTGATATCAGTGTATTACAATTCTATTTCCTCATTTTAAATTTTACTCATTTTTTATAGCATTAAAAATTAATTTTAAATATTTTCCTTAGAATAACTTCATGGACAGCTTTTAACAAAATGTATTTTTCAAGTAAAAAATGGTGATGCTGACCCCACATTTGAAGGTGAACCCTTAGTGAAGACTTTTCTGAGCTCAGGTTTAATCCAGGTGGAGGCCGCACCCTCGCCCGGACCTGCTTGCACACCGTGCGGGAGGAGCTGGGCACGCGCAGGTGACGATGAAGTCGTCACATCACAGGGGGTGATGCAAGCTATCGACATAGTTCATTTGAAGTAGAGTCCAAAATTCCCCTTTTCAAAAACATGCTTCCATCACAGGCTGTTTAAAGCTGAAATTCTTCAAAAGTGGGCTCTTAGTTCTTCATTCCAAAACGAAAGGGATGATTTCTAATGTGCATGCACTTGGTTCACTTTATGGGGGTAAAACGCGGAGAGGAAAGAGAGGCAGGTGGAGAGGCAGACAGGGTATTGGCCCCTGAGGCGGGTGTGGGGCATCGGGCACAAGGTGGAGTCCGGCCAAGCTCTCCCCCGCACCTGTGCTAAAAAGCCCTCCTTCGACTTTCAAGGAGAGAACCTACGCAGTGCTCCCACGGGCGGAGTGCTCCCACGAGCGGAGTGCTCCCACGTGCACAGTGCTCCTGTGATCGCAAGAATGATGCTCCCAGAATGCTAGCAGTGCTGGGTTTTTGATGGCAAACCAGCCAGTGGATGGATTTTTCTCAAGTATTTACTAGGTACAAGGGCCTGAGCTAGACCAGGGGGAACATAAGGCGCTTAGCTTTAAAATTTTGTAAATCTTGATTTAGTCTTCCTGTATGAGTTATATTTCTAATGAAGTATAACTTGTCTGCATAGTTTTTAGGTACATCTGTTCTTGTTTTGGAAAAGAGAAGGGGTTTTTCTAAGGTCACGAGATGAGCCATTTATAGGAGGGAGAGCAGACTGAGTCTCGGGCTATGTCAATCCCTGTCACCCCGGGATGACATCCATCCCCCAGCACATCATCAAGGCCTTCCGTGCCCAGCTAATCCCTTCCTGACTCCTTCCTCTCTCCCTGTGCCCAAATGTTGCAATGACCTTCTTTACATGGGCGGCTCCCACTGCTTAGAATGCCTTCCCTCCACTCTTTCTTTCATCTCTGTGAATTCAGTGTCTTTGTACTCAGCACTTGGCTGAATGGGAGAATGGGTGGGTGGGTGGAAGGATGAATGGATAGATGAGGGAGTGGGAGGACGAATGGATGGATAAATAAATGGATGGATAGACAGATGGACAGATGGATGCATGGATTCATGGAAGGACAAATGGATAGATGGATGGAGAGACAGATGGATGTTTGGAAAGGGTGATGGGTAGACTGGATGATGGGTAGGCGAATATGTAGATGGAAGGATGGGTGAGTGGGTGGAGGTCTTGAGTTCGGGGGCCTAGTCTCGGGAGGGATTCCAGAGGGGTTTCGGAGACTGCTTCTTTGTGACTAGACTGCCCTCTTCTGTTGTCATCGCCCCTTGCCCTCTGACCTCAGCAGCTTTCCTCTTCCTGTGCTTCATAAAGTTGACATGGGCTAAAACACAGGCCAACACACTAGAACACACTCCTTTAAGGCCTGCAAACTAGATTAATTTCATAGCAGCGACAAGGCGGTTGGACACCCAGGTCTCTGGGCTGACTGCAAACCCTGGGGGCAGGGATGGGGCGGAGGGCCGGCTGTGCAGACCTGCCGGCAGGCTCGTTCCCTGCGCAGGCCAGTGGCATCATCATGAACATCGTCCCAAAGAGAACTCGCAGATGGGGACAGATCTCTCTCATGCCTCCCTGGTTGTCCCTGCCCGGGGTGCTGTCTAACACGCAGGGTTCAGGGAGTTTGGTTTCTTTCTTTAAAAAGTGCAGTTTCAGACACTAAAAGACTCTCAGTTCTGACTTGACTGAAAATTCACTTGTTTAATGGGCTGTGGCAATGGGTCGCAGGTTGTGAAGTAGTGTGGCATCTAAAGCGATCTCAGCTGCTCCCTGGCTTCAGGGATGTTTTTGCCTGACCCTGTCCCCCCACCCCCAACACCCATGGTGCCTGTTTGGGGACCAGACCCCTTGAGTTTGAGTGCAGAGACCTGAGGGGCCAGCCAGCCTCCCTCTGAGTCCGTGCCACTACCTGGCTCAGTCTCTGAGCTGCTCTGATTGGAGAGTGAGCCTGGGGAAGGCCACCCACAGGCAGTGGGCTCTACTCCAAGCGGCACAGTGTGGCTCTAAGGTTCCCCAGCGTGACTCGACTTTTCCTAAAGGGAAAAGGCAGGTGGGGGTGCTGGTTGGGAGAAGGGAGGAGAGAGCCAACCTGAAAAGTTAAGTGGAAGTGGAGGCCAGGGTGGGTGCATAACTGCTGGCCTCCTACTGGGCTCTCCCTGCAGGAACTCCCATCAGCCCCCCCCACGATGATTCCCCCCGAGAGCTGCCCCCCTCCCGGAGAGGCCCTCTTCCCCAGCCTGGCTCCTCGGGACTTCTGGAGGTCTCCAGTCTCGGGCTACGGGGGTTCTGTGACCCGGCACATCAGCCACCGGGCCAACAACTTCAAACGCCATCCCAAGAGGAGGAAGAGCATTCGCCCCTCCCCGCCCCCGCCCCCCAACACCCCATGTCCAATCGAGCTGGTGGACTTTGGGGACCTGCACCCACAGAGGTCCTTCCGGGAGCTGCTCTTCAACGGCTGCATTCTCTTTGGCATCGAGTTCAGCTACGCCATGGAGACGGCGTACGTGACCCCAGTGCTCCTGCAGATGGGCCTCCCGGCCCAGCTCTACAGCCTGGTGTGGTTCATCAGCCCTGTCCTTGGTGAGCCCCGCTCGGCCCGGGGTGGGGGTGAGGTGAGGGGATGCCCCCGCAGCCACAGGTGAAGCAGCATGTGGGTCCCCAGGGGACAAAGGAGGAGCAAGAGTATGGCCGGTTGTCCCCTGTATTTTAAGTGACTTTGTCTAAACCAGATTATAGAACGGGTTAGTGGCCCCCAAAGACTAGCCCCAGCCTGTGTGCTAACCCTGGAGGATAAAGCTTGATGCTGGGCCTGGGATGTCCTGAGGTTTCTTGGATCCCAAGGTCATGCCTGTTGAGTGCCGGAAAGGGGCCTACGTAGAAAATTTAGGGAGAAGCTGAATGACTCCAGGGGTCTGTTTGTCTTCTGTTCTAGCGTAGGGTTTTATTGCTGCCTCTGAGTCTCATCACCTTACACTTTTGACGCCCTGGGGACGTTTGAGTGCAGGTATTTCTGGAATGTGTTCGCCCCCCTGTGCCGTGGGGCCCCCAGCAGTGACCACTGGCCCGCTCTGTTTCAGGATTCCTACTGCAGCCACTCTTGGGTGCTTGGAGTGACCGATGTACTTCAAGGTTTGGACGAAGACGCCCTTTCATTCTTGTCCTGGCTATAGGTCTGTTGTTTCAGAATTGAAATGAAGTGGGGGAAATAACAAGGCCCCACTGCTTCCTCTTAGGAAAATCTAAGAGAGTGTTGACCAAAGCAGTTATCCAGATAATTCCACTGGCGTGGTGGCAGGGAGAACCCCTACCCTGGCCTGAGTTGCCTGTGAGACTGTATCGCTTTAGTTATGTTTAAAAAGTGACTTAGTTATGTTCACGTCCTCCCTGCTCTGCCTGACCACATGAAGGCCTGATCCAGTAAAAGAAAGCGTTTGGAGGGTCTGCAGCTGACTCTTCCAATGGGCTCTGCTTGAAATTTGATTCCAAAGGAATTCTTGGGGTCCTAAGGATTCTCCTCTATGTTGAGGGCTGCTGGTCCGCATTTCCCCGGAGTGACTGTGTTTCTCTGTCCTCAGGGGCATTGCTGGGCCTCTCGCTCTTGCTCAACGGCAGGGACATCGGCTGGGCGCTGGCCGACACGGCCACCGACCACAAGTGGGGCATTGTGCTTACCGTGTGCGGGGTGGTGCTGATGGACTTCAGCGCCGACTCGGCCGACAACCCCAGCCACGCCTACATGATGGACGTGTGTGGCCCCGTCGACCAGGACCGGGGCCTGAACATCCACGCTCTCCTGGCAGGTGAGTACCCCCAGCCCGGGCTGCGAATTGCCCTGTGGCCCCTGCTCGTCCCCTCCCCAGGTCCTGATTCACAACGTAAGCTGATCCAACTCGAACAGGTGGATGGACACTGAAGTGATTGAATATGTACATCTCCGACGATAGGTACCAAGCGTAATCCATACTGATGTAGGTACATAGTGGTATCTGTAGTTCACGCTCTTGCTTTTGTAGTTATGATGATCCACACAGTCTCCATGACCCTTGAATGAGCCAATCCTGGACCCTTGTCCCTAGGACAAACACGGGGTTAGGTTCCTGCAGACCTGGGGTCACTGTTTCATCAACCGATCAAGACAGAATCTTGTTTTACGTGTTTCTGCTGAAAAACGCTTATTTCATGTGTCTTTCCGGGTTCAATCAGTGGGCTCGTGAGCACTGAACCCGGGCCAGCAGCACGGTTCACATCTCGTGCTGCATCCTCCCTGTAAGCGCATCACGACTGCTCGCACGTAGGAAGACTAGACGCGGTACATCGGCACTGCACTCCGGCTGTTCAGAACAGCGGTGTCACCCACAAAAAAGCACAGAAATGCAAAAATAGAAGCTTTGAAAAGGATGGTTATTTCCAGTTGGAGAGTAGACACAAAAACACAGAACGTCACCTTCCAAACCTCAGCGAGGACTGTGTGGACAGGGCGACTCAAAATCTCTGCCGCTCTGCACATGCGCACAGGGGACTAGGGTCAGTGTTGTTACTGATTGGGTTACAAATCAGCTTTAGTGCATAGGTAAATTTGCAAATATGGAATCTGAGAATAATGAGAATCTGTGCATGTGTATATGTGTGTGCCACACACCTGTGTTGTGCTTAACGGCAAACCTGAGAAACTCCCTGCCAAAGTTAGGAGCAACGAACGCGGGTGTGGAGGGTCAGGATTACCGCCACTCACCTCTGTTGCTGTGCATATGAAGACCCCAAGGGAATTAACTGCGAAACACTGGGAGAATTCAGTATGATATAAACATCATGCATAAAGATGATGTAAAAACTTTCAGCCAAGATGGAGGCATAGGTAGACACACTATGTCTCCTCACACCACCAAAAGAAGGACAACAAATTTAAAAACAAAAAATAACCAGAATTACCAGAACATCGAAATGTATGGAAGTCCAACAACCAAGGAGTTGAAGAAGAAACATTCATCCAGATCAGTAGGAGGGACAGAGATGGGCAGCTGGGTGGAGGGGACTCTCTGCATGGAGGACCAGGCGGTCCCACATTTGTGTGTAGATAAACCTGGAGGAACACCTGGGGAATGAGACAGACCATGCAACCCAGGGCTCCAGCGCAGGGAAATAAAGCCTCAAACCACTGACTGAACAAACCTGGGTGGGTTGAGATGGTGGGAGAAACTCCCAACCTCACAGGAGAGTCTGCTGGAGAGACCCAAAGGGTCCTACAGAGTACACAAACCCACCCACCCAGGAATCAGCACCAGAAGGGCCCAATTTGCTTGAGGGTAGTGGCGGGAGTGACTGAAAGCCTGCTGAGAGCCCAGCAAGCAGCATTATTCTCTCTCACACCCCTCCCACACACACAGTGCCACAACGCAGTGACATGGGCTGCCCAGCTCTGGCAAATACTTAAGGCTCTGCCCCTAACTACGTAACAGGTGCACTGAGACACACACACACACACACAAAGCCCAAATGAAAGAACAGATCAAAGCTCCAGAAAAAATACAACTAAGTGATGAAGAGATAGCCAACCTATCAGATGCACAGTTCAAAACACTGGTAATCAGGATGAGCACAGAAATGGTTGGGTATGGTTGCAAAATAGAGGAAGAAGTGAAAGCTATGAAAAGTGAATTAAAGGAAAATGCACAGGGAACCAACAATGAAGGGAAGGAAACCAGGACTCAAGTCAATGGTTTGGACCAGAAGGAAGAAATAAACATTTAACCGAAACAGAATGAAGAAACAAGAATTCAAAAATAGGAGGAGGGGCTTAGGAACCTCCAGGACAACTTTAAACATTCCAACATCTGAATCATAGGGGTGCCAGAAAGAGAAGAGGAAGAGCAAGAAATTAAAAACTTACCTGAAAACATAATGAAGGAGAACTTCCCTAATCTGGCAAAGGAACTAAGACTTCCAGGAAGTCCAGGAAGCTCAGAGAGTCCCAAAGAAGTTGGACCCAAGGAAGCACACACCAAGGTACATCATCATTACATTATCCAAGATTAAAGATAAGGAGAGAATCTTAAAAGCAGAAAGAGAAAAGGAGACAGTTACCTACAAAGGACTTCCCATAAGACCATCAGCTGATTTCTCAAAAGAAACTTTATAGGCAAGAAGGGGCTGGAAAGTATTCCAAATCATGAAAGGCAAGGACCTATATCCATGATGACTCTATCCAGCAAAGTTATCATTTAGAATGGAAGGGCAGATAAAGTGCTTCCCAGATAAGGTCAAGTTAAAGGAGTTCATCATCACCAAGCCCTTATTATATAAAATATTAAAGGGACTTACCTGAGGAAAAGAAGAAGATCAAAAACTATGAACAGTAAAATGTCAACAAACTCACAACTACCAACAACCGAACCTAAAAAAATGAAAACAAACTAAGCAAACAACTAGAACAGGGACAGAATCCTAGAAATGGAGATCACATGGAAGGTTATTAGCGGGGATGGGGAGGGAGAAGAATGGGGAAAAAGGTACAGGGAATAAGTAGCATAAATGGTAGGTACAAAGTAGACGGGGAGGTTAAGAATAGTATGGGAAATGGAGAAGCCAAAGAACTTAATATGGATGACCCATGGACATGAACTAAGCTGGGTGGGGCAAGTGGGCGGGGTGCAGGTGGGAGGAGAGTGCAGGGCAGAGGGGAATAAAGGGGGGAAATAGGACAACTGTAATAGCACAATCAATAAAATATATATTTGTAAAAAGATGATATAAAAGTCTTATATAGCTCTGGCCAGTGTGGCTCAGTTGATTGGAGCATTGTCCTATAACCAAAAGGTCACCAGTTCAATTCCTGGTCAGGGCACATGCTGGGTTGCGGGCTTGATCCCCCTTTGGGGTGCCTACAGGAATCCCACTCTTGTGCTCACTCTGTTGGGGTTTCACTAGGACAGATAATACACCTGGGTCCTTGGAGTGGGTTTAGCACCTTGGGAACTACCTTCCTCATGGCCTCCTTCCAAAGCCCACTTCTCTCCCCAGGTCTCGGAGGAGGCTTTGGGTATGTGGTCGGGGGCGTCCACTGGGACAGGACCAGCTTCGGCAGAGCCCTGGGCGGGCAGCTGCGCGTCATTTACATTTTCACTGCGGTCATCCTGAGCGTCACCACCGTCCTGACCCTGCTCAGCATCCCCGAGAGGCCCCTGCGGCCCCTGGGCGAGAAAAGGCCGGCCATGAAGAGTCCCAGCCTGCCGCTGCCACCGTCCCCGCCTGTCCCGGGCCAGGAGGATGCTGGTGACAGTGTGCCCTGCCGCCCGGACAACAGTCTGTACGCCAGCTTCTCCAGCCCCATCTCCCCACTCAGCCCCCTCACACCCAAGTACGGCAGCTTCCTCAGCAGGGACAGCTCCCCGATGGGGCTCAGCGCCTTCGCCTCGTCCTTTGCCACCTCCAACATCGACAGCGTCCTCATCGACTGCTTCACGGGCAGCCAGGACAACTACCTGGCCCTCCCGGGCAGCGTCCCGAGGCCGGCCATCAGCGTCAGTTTCCCCCGGGCCCCCGACGGCTTCTACCGCCAGGACTGCGGCCTTGGGGAGAGGCGGGAGGTGGCCCTGATGACCAGCAGTGGTGGGGACGACGTGCTGAGGGTGGGCTCCCTGGACACCTCCAAGCCGCGATCGACTGGCATCCTGAAGAGACCCCAGACCTTGGCCCTCCCGGACATGGCTGGAGCAGGTGGTCCTGACACCAGCAAGAGAAGGAATGTGACCTTCAGCCAGCAGGTAAAAAGCGAGGGGGGCAAGGGTCACAGGGCACCATGGGGTGTTGCCCCCTCATCAGTTAGATGACAAAGGGGGATTGTTGATCTGGAAAGAAATTCCCAGCCATCCCGGGGGTAGCAAGGGCTCTTGGACCCGAGAGGCTAGCCTCAGGCACCTTCGGGTCGGGAGTGGAATTGGGGCCGGGAGCCTGGAGCTGCAGCTGGGTGTGGCGGGCGCTTTCAAACACTGTTGCCGTTGCTGACAGAGGTTGTTACAGCACTGCGCATCTCAGTAGCTTCTAGCATTTTCCCGTAACGTCCACTGCCCATGTCGGTCGCGGTGCCACCATCTTCCTGAAAGACAGCATGCAGGGGGACACTGGCCGGTGTCCCGGGCCTCCCGCCTCTGTCCCGCCCTCGTGGCTCACCGTAGCCGACTGTCCCAGGGCCGTCAAACTCTGGGCGGGCCAGGGCTGTGCGGCACATCCTGGAAGGCAACGAACCTTCCAGGAGGCTGTTTGTGTCGTATGTAGTGTCTGTGGCATTGGCTGGAAGGGCTGAAATGGCTCTCCGGGGCTGGTCATGGAGAGGTGACTTTAAACTCGCAAGAGGTTCCCTCCTGGAAGGTCGAGGTCATAGCTCTGTGGCCTGCCTGCCCTCAGGTCCCATGATGAGGGAATTTCAGTGAGAGCTCAGTTTCCAGAGCAGGAACCCTCCGAGACAGTGTTCCAGCTGCACCGCCCCAGGGAGCCGGTTCTGAGGGCCGTGGACGCGGGGGTGGCAGGCGCATGGGGGCTGTGTCTCCCCCCACAAAGCGAAGCTGCCCCCACCCAGGCCCCCGGACAGCCAGGTCCTCAGTCAGGCGTCCCCTCTCTGTGCCTGGGAAGACCTTGGATTTCATGGGAAGGTAACTGGAGATGCTCTGAGGGGGCTGTTCGTTTTCTATTCCTTGTGAAAATTTTAAGCGTGGCTGTTGCTTTTCCCTGGTGCTCAGTGGCCCGCTGGGCCAAGTGCCGTTCTCGTCACCTCTTAAGCCTGATTGTCAGCTCATATCCGGGCAGGATGTGTCACTGTCCTCGAAGGAAGTACCGAGGCTGCCTGTGGGTGCAGATCAGGGAAGGGTCAGAACCAGGAATCAATGGAGGGTTAGGAAGCCCCGTGCTTGACACAGCAGAGAGGTTTCTGCAGGTGCCGAGCCCAGGGCCCCTTGTACCTGGTGACCTGAGGGCAGCCACTGAGGCTTTCGGTCAACCCTGGGTCATCATCCTGTCCTGGTACCCAAAATTCAAACTGGCTTGTACATACCGGTCGTTAGTTGAAAGCCTGAACTACACTTTTATGTGTGGTTAACAGTCTCCTTTAAAATTTTTTTATTCTCGATAGAGTGTGATCTGTGAATCAGTTCTCTGAGGGAAGTAAAAACCCTGAGCTAAATGTAAACGCCTCCGGGCGCAGGTGTGATGCTGCAGTCTTTCTCTGTGACAACGGCTGACCTTGACCCAGACTGTGGGCTGTCTCCTTCCTCTTTCCATTCCACCCGGGGTCCCCAGGTGCTGACACAGCCCAGGGTCCCCCCTGGAGCCAGAGCAGTGTCTCATCTTTATGCCTGAGACACCTGCCATCAGCGCGATGCGCTCACCTGGCTGGAGTCCGGGCACCAGCCAGGCGGTCGCTGAGGATGGAGGCATGTGAGTCAGCGAGCCACTCTGCTGGCAGAATGTCCCTCGTGAGCCCCGAAAGCAGGGTAGCCCGCTTGGTTGTTTCCGTCCCGTGGGCAGTGGGGTGTCTGGGTGCCCGCAAGCCCTTGCCAGGGGCCCAGGTGTGTCCATTCCCTGCACGTGCTCACTGGGCCCCGAACCGCTGTGTGGACAGGAGTCCCACCTGTCCAGCAGGAGGTGTGAACAGGTTCCCCTGTCGCCTAAAATCAGTCTTTCACACACTTCTCTTATGGAAAAGGGACTTCACACAAGTCTGCCTTGACCTGAACCACGTTTTGTTTATTTCACATGCATTTCACATTTGGCAAGTTATCAACTTACTCCCTGCGGACAGAACCTGGTCCTGGGGCCCAAAGCGGCCCCACCCAAGATGCAGTTCCACTCCCAGCGGCTCCAAGTCCCTGAAGTCACTCCCAAACAGGTGGCACGTGGTGCTTGGCCAACGCCGTCCAGGAGCAAAGACCTGTGCAGCCCCTGTCTGTCTGTGCTTCGTGGGTCAGCAGAGTTCGGGGCTCTGATGTGGGGCTTTGGGGCTCCCTTCACAGGTGGCGAACATCTTACTGAATGGCGTGAAGTACGAGAGCGAGCTGATGGGCTCCAGTGAGCCGCTGGGGCAGCCGCTGTCCCTGAGGCACCTCTGTTCCACCATCTGCCACATGCCCAAGGCGCTGCGCAGCCTGTGTGTCAACCACTTCCTGGGTGAGCTCTTGGCACCGCCTCCCGTGCGTCCCTGTCCCGGCTGGGGTCACGTTGTGCAGTGGGGACAGGGCTGCTGGGCCCAGGGGTCTTGCCCCTAACGGTCTTCTGGGGTGCACCCACGTTCATTTAGCACCCAGATACCACCAAGGGCGGATGGGGTGTGGGGCTGCCCAGGAGGCTGTTCTCCAGGAAGGCGGGAGAGGCGCCTGTGCCAGGTAGCCCGGATGAAAGCAGGGGTTCAGACAAGAGGGCAGACACCTGGGTCTCCAGAGCCCAAAACCTCATTACCAAAGACTCTTGGACAACTCATAGTTAAGTGGCAGATATCCCTTTCCCACTGGTGGGACTGGTGTCTTAGGCCATTTTTGGCCTCACGTACAACCAGGACAGACACGTGCCCGCATGTCCAGTGCTGGTCTTGGTTCATGAGGCCTGGCTTCCAAATTACTATGCAAAAGCCCCGACTTGAGCTCCGTGCCATTCAGTATCTCCGCTGTTGTTGGGTTATAGAACGTCCAAGGATGACTAAGAATTTGAGCTAATCCAGGGCTCTCAAACATTGTAGGATATAAATCAGAATGACTTTCTAGGAGGCATTTTGCCAACAGGCAAGAATCTTAAAAATGTCCCTAACATTTACCCCGGTGATCCTGTTCGGTATTCTTTGCGGGGACGTCATCAGAGACTGTATCAGGAGTGTATGTGCGAGGCATTTATCACAGCGAGATTGATCACAGCCAGAGACGGGAGTGGGGGAGGTATGGACGTCCAGCTGCGGGAGAGGGGCCAAGTGGATTATGTGCGCCCACACTGCGAGGGATTCTGCCACCAGGAAAACGGGGCTACTTCAGAATGTTGAATGGCCTAGGAAGTTGGGCATGATGATCACTGGGGTTCAAGAGGGCTGATACATACCACCCCCTTCCTGTATGGAAGAAGAGACTGATGGGGAGGGGATTCAGAGGGAGGAATCACTACTGTTTAATCGGTAATAAAGTGCTTTGGATCTGTAGCTACGTTTGTGCAGCCTTATGTATCCTCTGGATTAAATGCCCCCCACCTTCACCCCCCCCACCAGGGCTGCAGCCTCAAAGGTATTTCCTTGTCTTAGGAGGAGGAGGGGGCTCAGCGTTCCCCGTGACGATAATGCTCAGATAAAGAACAGAATACAAAATCTTTGTGCAACACAGCCTGTATGTGTAAGAACAGGCACTTGCTTAAAAAAAACACACACACACACAAAAAAAATTGCTAGGAAACCTACAACATTTTCACCGAGGGAAAGTGATCTCTGGGTGGTGAGGCTAGATGGTTCCCCCTTTTAAGTTTTGATCTACATGCTTCTTTGAGAATCAGTCAAAACCGGCTGTCAGTGCGAGTGGGGCCTGGCCCGCAGTCTGCGCCTCCAGTCACGGCCCTCTGCCCCTCCCAGGCTGGCTCTCGTTCGAGGGGATGCTGCTCTTCTACACGGACTTCATGGGCGAGGTGGTGTTTCAGGGAGACCCCAAAGCACCGCACGCATCAGAGGAGTACCGGAAGTACAACAGCGGCGTCACCGTGGGCTGCTGGGGGATGTGCATTTACGCCTTCAGCGCCGCCTTCTACTCAGGTACCTGCTGCACGCGAGACGAGGGTTGGGCCCCTCCCGGGAGCTCTGAGGGCCCTTGGTCGGGTGGTCGGAGTGTACAGAATAAAGGCAGGAGGGTGTCCTTGCAACTACAGGCCCCCTGATCCCCATGCGGTCTTTCATTCAGCAGCCTGCTGGGGAGCCCTGCCCTGTATTGGGTGGCGGGGCGGGGCTGGTTGGAGCTGGGTGTATGTCCAGACCTGAGTAAGCCATTGGGCAGAGGGTCAGGCCTGTAACTGAGGGAAAGTGGGGCCCAGGGGCACCCCCGGGCAGGTGTGCTGTCCCCCAGCCCCCCGAATCCTTCCCACATCATTCAGGTGGCAGCTGGTGCAGAGGGCGGAGGGGCAGGCACACTGGAGAGGGACATGGAAGGGTGCTGAGGCTACAGTCTGAGATGACCCAGGGGACAAGAGAAACCATGTGTATTTATGTGGGTGCAGGTGCCACCCACACATCTCAGGAGTCCACCTGTGTTTTCCACGTGGGTGGAGAACAGACCACGTGGGCTTTGCAGGCCAAACAGATGAGACAAAATGAGCATGTGGCTGAGTTCTGGGCAAATTTCATCTGTGTACACAAGGATTGAATTTCGTATCATTTTCACGTGACATGAACATTAACCTTATTTTGACTTCTAAAAGCCATTAAAAAAATAAAAACCATTCTTAGCTGCAGGGGTGCAAACTCAGGTTGCTGGCTGGCAGGTCCCGGTCCCGAGTGCTGCTGTTTGCGGGCCCTGTTTTGCTTTCTCTCCCCCATTCTAGCGGATTCCAGTCCCAGGGCCAGGGCGTGACTTCATGGGGTCCAGGGACTGTGCTAGGACATTCCTTAGCTCTTGATTGCCAGCCCCTGGTAGCACATGGGGAGTCAGTGTGTCTGGTTCCCCACAGCTAGTGACACAGGGTGTGGGGAAGTGGCCCGAGCTACCTGACTCCAGGGAGTAGTACCATCCACAGTTGAGGTGCCATGTTCTCGCAGGGTCCCCGGACGCCGACTGGACTGTGGGCCGCTGGCGTCCTCATTTTAGGAGAGACAGAGTGTGCGTGGATCTGCATGGGGACACGGGCTCTAGCCAGAAACCTTATGTTCCCCAGCCTCTGGGATGTCAACCCAAAGACTCCTTCCCCTGCAGCAGCACCTGGGGGCCACCCCACACAGGTCGAGCTGCCTGCCAGGAGGGCTCGCACCACCTGCCATCCTTAGGTTCAGCCCTGGGGGGTGGCCCAGGGACACTGAGCCCTCACCCTCCTGTCTGGCCTGCAGCCATCCTGGAGAAGCTGGAAGAATACCTCAGCATCCGCACGCTGTACTTCATTGCCTACCTGGCCTTTGGCCTGGGGACCGGGCTTGCCACCCTGTCCAGGAACCTCTACATAGTTCTGTCCCTGTGCATAACCTACGGGATCCTGTTCTCCACACTGTGCACACTGCCCTACTCACTGCTGTGTGACTACTACCACAGCAAGGAGGTAGGTGCCACCCCCATGCCCGCTGCAGCCTCCACCCACCCAGCTTCTGGGAGAGCCTCCCGGGGAAATGCTGCCCCCCCATCTGAGGTTGGTGCACAAGGGACACACAGGGCCCCCTTCAGACATTAGGACAGTGACAGTGAGGCACAATCCCGCAGAGCTGCCTCCCCGTGTGGGAGGCGGGGAACTAGAAGGGGGAATCCCCCAGTGTCCCCCTCTCTCAGGCTTCAGGGTCACCTGTGTGCACAGGCCCTCAGGTGAGGCAAGCAAGGCACTCACCTTGGGCATAAAAAACCTGCCGTCAAGATCAATGATGTGTTAACACAGAATTTCTAAAAACAAGAAGTAATGTCCAAACCCACGCCGAACAAAACATCAGAGCTTTAACGACGGATAATGGGGCCGCCTGTGCCAGGTCACAGGGCTCTGCGGCTGAGAAAACCTCAGGATGAGGGTCCTGTCTGCGCGTGAAATCTGGCGCTTTGTTCAGTGTGGGTTTGCCTCGAGCAGCTCACCCACTTCCATTGCGCAGCCCAGAGGTGGTCGGTGTACAGGGCGGCAAAGGGGATGTACAGTTGTTCGTATGGGAAATACACTAATTAACAAATAATAAAGTTTTGTTCACTCACAACTGTACACCTACTTTTGCCCACCCTGTGCTCACAAGTCGTGTCCCTTGGGTCCCCCGGCCCCCATGAGCCTACTTCCCGTCTCGTCTCTATAGACTTGTCTGTTCTGGGAATTTCATGCAAAAAGAATCATGCAGAGTGTGGCCCGTCGGGTCTGGCGCCTGTCACTCAGTGTGACGCTCTGAGGCTCACCCACAAGGGAGGGCTTCTCTCAGGGCTGAATGATGCTCCCTGGGCAGGTCCAGTGTCATTGAGGGTTTAAAGTGATGCATTAAAGGTCACCTCCGAAACGCAGCTTCTCACACCCCCTTTAGTTCTGGGCTTCAGTCACTTCCCCCAGCCCCTGCCCTGGAGGCATCCTGGTTTGTTTTCAGGGGTTTGGGGTCTCAGTGAGTTCAGCATGGACTTTCCATACAAAGTCAGGTCAGCCTGGGCAGTGGCCCCTTCTGGCCCTCTGCCTGCAGCAGACCCTGTGCCACTCAGGCCAGGGCTGGGGAGGGCTGTACGTGTCCCCAGGGCGGGGCTAGGTTGTGACCAAATGAGCAAGCCGTGCACGCACGCCACACCTCTAACCAGCACTGCCAGGTGGCCACGGCCCGTGCCAGTAGCACCTGAGGGACCGGACTTGCATTGTCATCCCTCTTCACTGGTGCTGCCTGGGTCTCTGACCTCCTTGTTACTTCCCTGCAGCCCTGAGACCCTTCATGGGATTGAATGGATATGGCTTCTTGGGGAAGGGCTGCCCTGCCACAGGAGGGCAACACCTGGGGCCACAGGCCACCTTAACCGGATTTGGTCAGAGCTGACTGGAAGGCTTGGCCTCCATTGCCCGTAGAGCCTTCTGGATGCTCACATTGCTTTCAGTCTTCCCCCGGCTGTTGGTTCAGGGCTAACCCATGGCCTCCTGCCACAGTGGCATTCCCATGGACCTCGAGGCTGTGTAGAGTCACCAGGAGCTGCAGGTCCCCAGGACACAACATGGGCCCATTCACCAAGCACCTTGCAGGTGCTGCGAGGACAGCCTTTCCCGGGGAGGGCTTTGGCAGCATCCCAGAGGTGGCCCCTGGGTGGGCGTGGCCTGTGCTGGGGAGCAGAGCAGGGGACACACACTGCCTCCTCCCACCATCATGCCTGCAGCCCTGCTCAGAGGCACGGGTCCCGGCCATGCC
The DNA here is from genome assembly GCF_022682495.2 of Desmodus rotundus. Taxonomy (NCBI): domain Eukaryota; kingdom Metazoa; phylum Chordata; class Mammalia; order Chiroptera; family Phyllostomidae; genus Desmodus; species Desmodus rotundus. The sequence goes on along the minus strand of NC_071389.1, from coordinate 4,552,660 downwards.
TGGGGTGCTGCAGTGCGTGGGGCGGAAGGCTGGTAGAGTGACTGGGCTGGATGCACGGGGACGGGAAAGTTCAGAGCATATGATGTGGCTGACAGAGGCTGAGAAAGGGGATGACCCAGCTGGCAGCCCAGCTGGCTGTGCAGGTAGCTTGCTTTTAGGTGAGTGGAGGAGAAAGGACAAGGCTGTCCAAGTGGGGAAAGGGCCGCCCACCCCGGCCTGCGAGAATGCAGCCCTCTGCCCCCATGAGTCAGGGATTCTTTTCATTGTCATCATTTCTCTGAACACAAATATGATCAAGCCGTTGGTTGCACTCCCTGTGCACGTCAGCCCTGGAAAACGGGAGCCCATGGTGCACGGGGTGCACGGGGCGCTGGGCCTGGTCACCTGGCCCCTTACCACTGACAGTTCCTCCTCTGGGTCAGTTTGCAGGATCCAGCGCGGACGGCACACGGCGCGGCATGGGTGTGGACATCTCCCTGCTGAGCTGCCAGTACTTCCTGGCCCAGATTCTGGTCTCGCTGGTGCTGGGGCCCCTGACCTCGGCTGTGGGCAGCGCCAATGGGGTGATGTACTTCTCCAGCCTGGTGTCCTTCCTGGGCTGCCTGTACTCTTCCCTCTGTGTCGTTTATGAAATCCCTCCTGGGGACGCCACTGACGAGGAGCACCAACCCCTCCTGCTGACCGTCTGATGCCTAGAGCCCCATTCCGGGGGTCTGGAGCCAGTGAAAAACCAAAGGGCTTTGGCCGTGGAGGGACAGGTCTCCTGTTGGTTTGTAAATATGTGATACAATAAATAGCAGCAGCAAAGCCTCTGGTTTCTTGTTGTGGCTCTCCCAAGGGGTGAGAGGTCCCCTGAGGGTTGGCCCACTCTCCATGGGGACTTGGGGAAAGGGCGCTAAGAGCCATTTATTCAAAGTACAGGTGTAACTCAGTGGCTGTCAACTGGCGGCAATTTTGGCCTGTTGCCCCCACCCCAGAAGACAGCTGGCAACGTCTGGAGATATTTTCCGTTGTCACAATTGGGGTGGCTGCTACTTTCCTGAGATGCTGTAAACCTCCTGCAATGCACAGGTCAGCCTCCCACAGCAAGGAACAGACACCCAGCCCCGAATGTCGGTAGTCTTCAGGTGGACAGAGCCTGGTCTACTTGTACACCACATCCCAGAACAAGAGTGAGAGTGCATAGTGCTTCTGGGCCAGGGGGCCTCCTATTCCTTCCTTCCATCCTTCCATCCATCCATCCATCCACTCATCCGTCCATCTACCCTACAGATAGCCATCAACCCTGGGAATTGCAGGCAGTGAACGGTAAGTGCTGGACACCCAGCTGTGAGCAACAAGTGTCCGCCCTCGTGGAGCTCACATGAGAGGAGACACTACCCCGAGGTTGGGGAGGACAGGGTGCTGGGGTCAGGGAGCGGGCTGTCCCAGGGAGAATGGGTGGGGACTCTGGAGAGATGCCATTTGAGCAGTGCCCTGATGGGAGAAGAGGATACCTGAGATGTGAGGTGGGAACGTGCTCGGCATGTTAAAGGGACCCTAGGCACCAAAAGGCAGGTGGGAAGCTCAAGGTGAAGCAGATACACTTGGTGAATGCCGGCTGGCCTGCCCTCTAACTTGACCCGGATCTGCTGCCCCCACACCACCTCCCAGTGCCTGTTTATGGACCTGCATAAATCTCTGACCTCACAGGAATGTCAGGGTCCTTTGCCATGTGGCTTCTCCTGTCGGCCATCGTGTGGCACCCGAGCAGGCTGAGGCCCCTCCCAGGGCACCTGGCCCCTGAACCCTCACTGTATTGTCCCTACACTTTGGGGATATATCGGACACACTGACCACAAGTTCCAAATGCAAGTGTCCTGGGCCACCTCTGGCTTTGGAGGAGACTCTAGGGTTTATGGATAGCTAATGTGTGCCTACACCTGACCAGCTAGGGACATTTGAGTGCAAAAACCATCACCCTCTACAGGGCACCTTGGCCACCTCCCCACCTGGGCCACAGCCTTCTCACTGCATCTGTGGCCTCCCGACCTGGGCTCCCTCAGGACCATTGCCTCCTGGCCTCCTGGTGCAGAAGTGACTCCTGGGGTCCACTCTGCGCCCCTTGCCCTGGTCCAGGGCCTCTGCCTGTCTCGTCACCAGCTGTCTACCCTCATCACCCACGTTCCACCCCGTAGATCTGAGCCCTTTCTTTCCTTTAACACCTTTGATGGCTCCAGTGTCTAAGAAAATGGTTTTATAGTCCTCATGCCCAACAGGACCCTGCCCTCTTCCCAAGACCCTCAGGTGCTGCATGGCTCCAGTCCCCTGGACGGCAGCCACAGAACCTGTCCAGCTGCTGACACACTCTGTGCCTCTGCTCATGCTCTTTCCCAGGTGCAGTCCTCCCACCTCTTCTCTGCCCGTCAATTTCTGACCCACCCACTTTCATCTAAAATGCTACCTCCTCCCTGCAGCCCACCCTGGTTGGGATCAGTGGGTCCTTTCTCTTTCCATAACATGTCATGCTATTTTACCCTCCATGGCTATGAACTGAGTGGTGCGGGTCTCATGGTTCTGCTCCACGTGTAGGCTCAGGGACTTCCCAAAGTCACGCAGACCCTTTGAGCCTGTTAGTGGCATGCTTTTCTGGGACTCCAGGCTCATTCTCCCCACATTTATATTGCTCAGGCGGACAGCTTTAGATTTTCTAGAAAATGTGTTGTTGAATGGCAGCCCCCTAATCTGGACTGTCGTTGCCAGCAAGTCGTCAAATCTGTGAGACATGAGGAACGAAGGGCTCCCTGCTCACTCGTGGCTTGTCAAACCCTGGGCCCTCTTCCTGACCTTTCTAAACAAAAATGGCTCTACAAGTGGGAATGGCTGTTGTCAGCCTCTTTTCCTCTGGATCTGTTGTGAGCCAGGTGCTGCTGTTTGGGGACAGTGACTGAACAGAGCATCAGGCGGCCCTGGGGCCAGCTCCAAAAAGGTGCCCCTGACCTTCAAGTTTGTTCCCAGATTGCCCTGGGAGCCACCACGAGGCCCAGGACACACCTGCTTCATTTCCCATCCCAGACATCACATTCTTGTCTCAAACACCACACTGAGCACAGCGGTGATGGGGGTTGCCACTGGGGGTGGTTTCTTAAGTCCTTCGACGTGCGCTGCGACCAGCTAAGTGATGCCTGCACATCTTGCTTCACCTCCCCACCGTGAGGAAGGTGGCACTGCCACTCCACTTGGCACCTGCACGAGAAGCACACCAAGTCCTGGGCCCAGGTCACATGCCTGCACCAGGGGAACTGGCCTCCAGTCCTGACCCAAGTGTCGGCTGCCGAGCTCCTCCCGTGGTCTGACTGCTGTCCTGCTCTGGGCTGGCTCCCAAGGACACCATTCTGCTCCGAGAAAGGGGAGAGGACGCTTTGCTCTATGGTCGTGGGATGAGACTCACCCCTGCTGTCACTGGAACAAAAACAAACCTGTACCTGCACCACAGGTGCTAAAGCCGCCCCTGACTGTTTCCTTTGCAAATGTGAAAACCAACTCCTGTTCCTCAATGTTCTTGGCAGTGCATGTGACTTCTGCCTCCACAGCAGTCATGGCACTTAGGCTGACACAGTGTTGGTGGAGAGAACAGATGGCGAAGCCACAGCTGGCGTCAGTTTGGTTTCTCTCTTCCTAGGCTGCTGGACAAACCCCGGACATGGTGTGGGGCACCGGGACTGGAGGCAGCTCCCCTGGAGTATGCCAGAACTGACCACTGCTGGGCCCGCTAAGCCCTACCTGCTCCGCACTTGTCTGTAGTTCCTTACAGTGCATGTTGTGGCCTCATCCCGCCTGCAACCACCCTCCTCCTGGGAGACTTGGAGGAGAGAGGTCCTGAGTTGGGGGCACATTTGGGGCACCCAGGGTGGCAGCAGCTCAGGGGGACTTCTGCAGGGGCAAGTACTGAGGCCATCATGCTTGGACACCCCCTGCCACAGAGGGTGCACACGGGGTCCTCTTCCACTCACGGACATTTACTGAGCACCTCACACCCTGTGTACGTCCTAGCACTGGGAACAAAAGAGAAGCCACTGTTCTTAAGACAATGTTCTTTCTGTGGTCCTAACATCCAGGCCTGGGCCCTGCCCACCCCACCACAGCCCCAGGCCCTCTTCCCTGCCATCTCTCACCCTCACTGTGACCTGTTCCAGTTGCTCTTTGCCCCAAATACCCACGCCCGCACCACGTGTCCAGCTCCCTGCCTCCAGGAAACATCAATTCTTTTAGAAAATACTCATCATACCCACACACCTCTCCTGGCACTTCTGGAGGAGGTGGTAAAGGAGGAACCTTAACCCAAAAGCATCACCCTGGGGTCGACAGCCTCAGAGAGATGGAGCCTGGGCCTTACATACTGCCACCTGGTGGTCAAGACTAGGAGTGGCGGTGAGAACCAAGTTTCAAATCTGTGTATTTCAGGACCTGGGTGTGACAAGCTCTCTGAACGAGTCTTCTAAGTGCCTTAAAATTCTAGTTCTAATCTAATTCATTTCACTGAGTGTCCACACCTTAGGGGTTCACCAGACCGCACCCAAACTTCTAAGAACCGTGTAACCAGAACAGAGTCAGGGCTGAGATCCAAGGCCAGGCACAGCTTGCCAGGGGGTCAGGGTTAAGAGATAGGTGCAGCAGAAACCTCCACTTCCTGGTGGAATGGCAGAGAAGACACTGTCCATCCTCAGTCGTCATGGAACACACTAATCCTAGCGGCAGAGCATCAGTGCACAGTGTTCACATGATCTGTCATGCTCGTGACCTGCGCTCAGATTTTGAACTCCATCAGCACTGCGTGGCAGACACACAGACACATGCGGGAGAAGGGCCACTGAGGCGCCAGAGCAGTGGGCCCGGCACCCGGGGTGTGGCCGAAGGCCATCCTGATGATCCACACTCACGACCTAAATGCATATTCGGAGTGCACCAAGGAGCCTTCTGCAGGGCCTGCTCAGCAAATATTTCCAGAGCAAGGGCCTTCTACCCACCAGAACACGGTCTAGTCATGAGGCGTTGGGGAGGGGAAGCTGAGGTGCCAGTGGAAGTAGATCTGGGTCCCTTCTATAGCCTGGGCTCCTGACATGTCAGAAGGGAATAAGTACAGGTGACTTGCCAGCTGTTCCTGGCAAAAACAGCCACTAGAGAAGCCACCTAAGGTTGGAGCAAGATCAATGTCCAGGGCCCAGAACTTGAGCTGCCAGAGCTCGGTGGGGCAGCTGGGGACCCAGCAAGGACCTCAGGTCCTGAGACCTCTGAGGAGCACAACTGCAGACTGGAGAAGCCGTGAGGGCGCAGAGCTCCAGGGTAAAAAGCCTGTGCTGCAGCAGGAGGCCGCTCCTGGGCCTTGAAGGGGCTGTGGGGCCCATCCACGGCAGACAGTGCAGCTCCCATCCAGTGTTGCCTTCCAGTGGGATCTCCGGGAATCCAGAGGACTGGCTTTACCTTGCAGCCTGAATGACTCCCACCCCCACACCCCAGACTCATTCTTTGCCCCTCAGCCCAGTGGGAAGGACTGGCTCAGGGGTCCAATGCAGACAGACCCCCACTGGTCATGGGGATGGTTAGCTTGACCTCAAGTGTCTGGGTCCTGCCCCGATTCCATAGCACTGAACCCATGCTGGTGCCTGGTCACACTGCCCTGGGCTTCACCCGGTGCCCGGGAGGTACACTGTCAGGCCTGAGACTGGCGAGGGGCCCCGGCTGGATGAAGGAACCCTGCCCACCACTCACCAAATGTTTGCTCCCACAGCCGCACAGCTCTGCAGTCCTGGCGTCTGACAGGCTTACAGCTCTGTTTGTGTGGGAGGTCACTGCCGGTCTCCCTGTGGTGCAGCTTACCCTGCAGGTAAGTGGCCTTGTCCCCATTCACCTGAACTTACCGTGGATCCTTCTGAGGCTTCGGACCACACACCAGCCCTGCAGTGCCCCTTTATTCGCCCACACTGCACTTACAGGAACCAAGGGGTGGAGGGGCACACTGGTGCCAGTTCATCTGGGGAGCAAGAGGCAAGAGACTGGCAGGGAACACAGCTGCTAGGCAGTAAGTAGACTCTGTCTCCTTACAAAGCCTGGTGTCCAATGGGGCAGGCCCCCTGCCTCAAAGTGGGTACATGGCAGGGTAGTGAGCATGGCCAATTGTCCACACCTGAGAAACTATTAAAATCTGTACAGCTTTGACAGCCTTTTCTGGAGCATAACTCCATGTATCCATTCAGACAGGTCTTAGCATTTGACTTTGAACTTTGCATTTGATAAATCTATGCCTATTAGACTGGTTTCATGAATAGCAGCATGCTGCACAGAGACCAGCAAAGAGGGCACCTGGGTTGCTGCTGCTCACCGTTCCCTCTGCAGTCCCACCTCATCCCGAGGCCCAGACGGACAGCCACATGTGCCCCCACAGCCGGGCTGACGCCCCTTCAGCCTGCAGGGCAGCTCTGGATGAGGATAGGTGGGAGCATGGGCAGGCCTCAGGCAAGGAAGGGCCAGGACAGGGAGAACGGCCGCTCTGCAGACCTCTCCTAAGCGGAGAAAGGGGTCTGGGTAGAGGAGAGTGTGTTCTTGGTCCCAGCGCTGCCCCCATCCCGGGGCCCGCTCTGTGGTGTGGGGAGCTCGTTGCCGGTCAACCACCCTAAGTCAGAGGGTTGGAGCAGCTCCTGAGAGCAAGTGTATTCACCTTCCTCTCTGACAGAGCAGATGTGGATCTTCCCAGAAGCTGCTTTGAAAGGTAAGCAATGTGCCAGCAACAGTAGAGAACACCAGATGCTCCCTCTGCCCTTTCCCACTCTGGGGACCCAGGTCGGGGCCAAGCAGCCAACATCCCGCCCACTCCCAGGAATGAGACGAAGTCCACAGGTCAGCCATGGGTCAGCACCCAGCTGTTGTAGTGTAGCTTGGTTTTATTTATGTCCACAAATATTTCCAAAAAATTACAAAATACTCAAATGGAGAGAACACAGAAGTCACGATTTCTGGGTGTCTACTCTGTTTACACTGTGTTATCTCATGGCAAACTACTCATATATACATTTAGCTTCGAGATATATATAAACGTAGCAAGTCAGAATGTACATTCTGCTCTGCTGCTGCTGCCGCAGTGAAACGTGAAGCTCAACCATGACAACATCGAACAAGATACATACAAAACACAGAAAAGCAAAACCCAACTTCAAACGAAAGGAAGGGCTGGGGCCTCCTAAACCATAGCTGACCAGGTGAGGGTTTTCAAATGGAAGAATCTCAGTGCTTCACCTTGGGATGTGGGGGGAACCAAAACCTAACAGGAAACCGCCTTCAGACAACTTTCAATACAGACTTCAAAGTACTTCTTTCTCTCTCTTCTTTGGGAAATGGATGCTGGAGAGAGGAGATAAAGAGCCTTAACTGAATGGTAGGTATTGTGTTCTATCAGAAGGAAAACAAGAGATGGAAGAGGGTGGGGTGACTGTACGGGAACTGGAGGCAGTGGAAGCCACAGAAGTGTGGCCTCGCTGGAGAGCAGCCCGCTATGGTGGCAGGTCACTGCCCCAGAGGAAACAGATGACCCCTGCCAACACAGCCACAAGTATGATGACAAAGGGTTCATTTGAGCTTGTTTCCTCTATAAGGAGTTAAATTTAAGGCAGAAATGGAATGAAAGAAAAAACTACAAACATTTTCAACAAAACAAAACAATCCTCTATCTGTCCCAACTGAAACCAAACATGGTTTTAACAGAGGTGGGCAATGCCCCGATGCAGGTGTGAACCTGAACCCAAGTCTGAGCCAACACCTGCTGGGTCCTGGCTCACAGCACCAGCCCCTTCCTACCCATGCAGCTCGGGTCCTGGATGCACTTCACACCCATTGACCCACAGAAACAACCTACGGTTGCCTGACAATTCTTGGGCGTGGCCACCACATACAATAGCAGAAACAACCCTCAATAGTCTGAGAGAAGGGGGACAGAAAAGGTCATACCCAGGCAGAAATAGGTGCACAGGCCCAGAATCTCCCCATCCTCTGCAGCAACTCGGGAAGTTGAGGGGAGCTCTCTGCAGGACAGCCTGAGCCCCACTCCACAGGTGTGGCTGTCACCCTTGTTCCCACTTCAGGATGAAGGGTGGCACTCAAATGGCTTCCCAGTCTGACACAGGTCACCTTGCTCCTGGGGGTAGTCACATAAGCCACTACCCACAACCGTGACCACTCTGGGGTCTCCCCAGGGGAAAGTAGCCTCAGGCCATGGGGAGGACAGACTGACCTTACCACAGGATGCCCAGGACACACGCACAGAAGGGCAAATTCCTGACAAGACTCCTTTGGCAAGCATACGTGCTATTGGTAGGGGATCATTTTCTTCAATTTTCTAGAATGCTATGCAATCGTCAGAGTATTAAGAAAGGCCGTCCATCCAGAACAATCAAATGTGTGCACAGAAATCCATAAAGAGATCTACAACCAGACACACAGAAACATGTGTGTTCTATCCTGCAGAAGAGAACAACGGCGGACACTTAACTCCTGCACTCCTGGTGCACAGTGACAGAGGCTCGGTCTAGCACATGTCCACACTGCTGGCAGAGCACAAGCTTGGAACACACACAAGTAGAGAATCAAAGCAAAACAGAAAGTTGGTAACACTGTCCCCGCAAACCCCTGGGTGCTCACTGCTGCGACCAAACCAAGTCCCAAGCTTTTGCCTGTTTGCAATTAGTAACGCCCATCTGCTCCCTTTAATTAAAGGGATAATTATATATAACTTTTTATTAAAAAATCAACTCTGTATTCTGTCAATAGCTGGTAGGAATTCATAATTAGTGACATGGCTGGAAAAAATAGATCAACAGTAGTTTGTGAAAAGAAAAAAAGGCTGCTCTAAAATTATTTACAGACATAAAAAGCTGTGCTGCAGAACTTTTTCAAATTATGGTTTCCAACAATGTAGCAAAATAAAAAGATTCTTTAAAAATTACAGCTCTTGGATTCCAAACTCATATGCCACCTATCTGCACACCTTGTGGGCTTTGGGACACACGTGACTGAGTGCGTCTGCACGCACAGTGAAGGGTGTGACTGGGTCCTAGCACCTACTGAGAAGTCGAAGAAGGAAAGGAAATGAAAGCTGAACCCTAAGATTGCTGGGAAGTTTTCTGAATGTTCAGTCCAGTCCAGGACTCGCTAAGTTTCTGGGGGACTGTCATGCAGGGAGACCCAAACCAGTCTCAAGGAATCCTCTCTACAAACAAACACTATTATGCTGATACATTTTTAGTTGTGGGGTTTTTAAATATATAAAGAAATCTTTAGAAGATATTCTTTTGCTTTTGCAGCTCCTATTGGTATGTAAAAAGTCCTGTTTATCCCCCCAAGAACTAGGGTTTCCACAGCCAGCGTTAACAAATAAATAACTTATAACTGCTTGTCACCTTCTTTCTTCAGTCGACTGGAAAGAAAAATAAAGGAAAGAGGACTCAGCACCAGGCCTGGGCAGGCAGACCCAAGATGCCTCCCACACAGCTGGCCCTCCTCGCTCCCTCCCACCAAGGTGACGCTACAGGGGTCCCCTCTAGGGCCACAGGGGCCTGGTGCCTGCTGATGGGGAGGAGTGCTGTGGGCACAGCCAGGAGGGGCTGTCATCAGGCTGGTTCTGTGGCCCACAGGTGGGGTAAGTGGGAGCTCAGCCAGCCAGCCCACCCACCCCCAGGCCCCACCGCCTCACCTGTAATAATCTTCCTGGCTTGGCAGATGGCTGCCGTGCATGTGGGGGTGTGCGTGCAGCCATTGCTGCTCCATGGCCAGCCGCTGCAGCTCAGCCGACTGGGCGTGCATGGCCTGCAGCTGGTGCGCAGCTGACATGGGGGGTGGGATGGCCCCTGGCAGGTCTCGGGGGTAGGGGGTGCCTGCAGACACAAAACAGTCTCCTCCTCAGAGCCTCCCCTGGGGGAAGGGTTCCCCTCCTCCTCAGACTCTAGGCCTCAGCCTATTTCTTCTTCAGAGAGATCTACCTCCCCAAGCTCTCAATGTACATTTGGGGCCTCTGTTACTCCTTCATTGTCCACTGTTCTCATCTAGGTTTTTGTCATACACTTACTACACCTCCCACCTCGCACCAGCTCTCAGGGGATATCTGTTGCATACATGAATGAACAGGTCGTCAGACCTGACTGCTAACCCAACTCTTACACTGGAACCCCTCCTTCCCCAAGTGCATTCTTACCAAAAACGGGGTGACGAAGCATCTCGTGCTCATGGGGGGGCTGTCCAAGCAGAGGGTTGGGGAGAGTGCCAGGGGGATAGGGAAAGCGAGCCAGGTGAGGGCCAGCAGTCAGGGGGTCAACCAGCGGGTGAACTGGGCCTGATGAACCTGAAATATGGGGCAGAAGTCCAGATACAGGTGGTGCAGGGCTCTGGGGCTCTCTCAACGTTTCCCTTCCTGGCCGAGCTACTGGTGATTTCCTCCTCAGCATGCTGGTTCCTGGTCACCAGGACCACCAAGAACCCGACCCAAAGTGGCTTTCGTCCGACCCCTTACCACACTCCTGCAGCAGTGCTCCAGACAGTAAAACAGAAGTGAAGAGCTATATCCTCCTCCCACCCTGAGCACCCTCCACAGGCAGTGTCCCCCATCCCATTATGTTCAGGACCCTGGATCAGCAGAGCCCACTGGGCTGACTGCCCAGGCCCACCCTGCACCTGTTACGTCTACAGGGTGAAACTCACAGCCACTCCCCAGCCCTGCCCCAGCCAGCGTTCCCTGTGCAGGCTGCCTCCCTGGGGCCCTTCAACCATAGAACCCAAAGGAGGCCAGCAGACTGCTGTGGCAGGGATGGGGCTCAGCACACCCGGGCTCTCTCCTGCATGTCATCTGCTGACTCCCAAGTCTGTGTTCTTGCCTCAGGCCCTTTGCATTTGCTCTCCCTCTGCCTAGAGTTGCTCTTTCCCATGACTCACTCCTTTGCCCCCTTCATATCTTTGCTCAAAATTTACCTTCTTGGAAAGGATTTTCCACAGCCCTCTTTATAGTGGCAGCATTGCCCCAACTCCTTCACCCCCTCTCCCTGCTTAGCTTTCTTCCAGAACACTGACCACTTCCCATAATCCCAACTACGCATAGCACATTGCAAGTGCTCAGCAAACACTTGTAAATGAAAGAACAACTGCCTGCCTGTCCTCTTATGGCACCAAGGCAGCCTGCTGGCTGGTTTCACTGAGGCTTAAAAGGCCCACACCTGGTGGCATGAGTCTTTCAAGTATCAGGAACATGGGATAAATTTGACAGCTCCTTGGCTTCCCTAGGACCATCAGTCAGGGCTGGGGACACGGGTAAGAAGCCAGGTGCTGTCCTCCCTCCCCCAGGGCCTGCTCTATCAGCTGTCCTCCTCCCCAGCAGGCCCTGGTCCCAGGGTGCAGGCACACCTGCCAACTTGAGGGCAGGGCCAGGGCTAGAGCCAGAGCCCTTCTCACCTGCCCAGCATACAGTGCTTCAGGGGGTGCAGTTGTGCCTGTCTCTGCCTCAGACCAGCCTGCACCCTGAACTGGCCAGGTGTGCCAGAAGCCCAAGTCTCATTTCCAAAGTGGGAAGGCAGATTTTTCCTTTGAAGTCTCATTCAATGACAACCTACATACATTCTGGATGTCCACATTGCCTCCACCCAGTTCCTAAGGCCCCACCTCCTGCCTTAAGCCTGCCCCAGGAAGCAAAGGCCGCTTCCCTCACTCCCTGGCCTACCCTAGGCACAGTGCCGAGAATCTAAGCTTTATCCAGGAGGCAGCAAGCAGAAGGTCCAAGGGAGATGCAGCTTTCTGGGGACCTGCAGCTCTGGAGAGCCGAGGGGCTGAGCAGAGACAAAGGCTGCGAGTATAGTGACAAAAGGATTCCATGGTGCATGCTGAAGAGTCTAAGGTCTCCCCGGAATTAGGACCATCTCTGGCCTGCACCTCCCCCACACCACAGCTTAACCCACAGCACTCTCTGAGCCAGCCTAGACACCCACCTTGGTGGAGGGGGTCCTGCTGGTGGAGGTGGAGGTGCGAATGGATGTGTGAATGCTGGTGATGGTGCGGAGTCACGTTGAACATCTGTAGTCGGGCCAGAGGGTCGCTGGTCAGCGATGCCATCCGCTCGGCGTGGATCCGCTCGGCCGCCAGTCTATCGGGGTAGCTCATCTCTGGCCGCAGCTGGGGGCCCGCCAGGGCCAGTCTCTCCCGCTCCAAGGGGTTCAGACCCGGGTGGAAAGAAGCAAAAGGGTGGGGACCCGCAGTGGGGGGAATGGTGAGGGCACTGTGCCGGGCGAAGTGCTCCATGGGGTTGGTGGCTGGGTGCAGGGGGTCCAGCTCTGGGGGCTTCACCTCGAAGCCTGGCTTCATCCTCTCCCGCAACTCGCGCTCCCGGATCTCCCGCTCCCGGATCTCCCGCTCCCGGAGCTCCCGCTCCCGGATGGTGGGGTCAACATTGTAGAGGCCGGGCATGTGGTAGGCCAGCAGCGGGTCAGTGGGGTTGAGGGGCATGTAGAAGGGGTGGTTGCGGTTGGTGGGTGACATGACATGGGGCCGAGCATACTCGCTCAGAGTCCGAAGGGCAGGGGTGTCGGGCCCAATATATGGGGGCACAGCAGCAATGGTGGTTGGTGGTGGCTCAAAGGATGGCCGCATGTGGCCGGGCCCCCCAAGCTGGGGGTCGCTGAGGCGGCCTTCATGTGCTGCACTGGAGGCCTTCTGCTGAAGGAAAGGTGGGTGTAAGGGACAGACGCTAGCTGCCTGGTGTTTACCTGGCAGAGGTGAACCCTGCTCTGCGGCCACCCTGCACTGACCAGCCAACTCAATCCCTCTATCCCAACACTGAGTGACATCTGGCCCCAGCCGTGGTCTGTGATAAGGACAAGGTCCAGACCTGCTGTCATTGTCTCCTCTGTAGTACCTGTAACTCCCCTTATGTCCTAGGTGCAACTGTGTACCTGTGAGACAAGGTACTGCATGGGAGGGGTGTTCCCCACCACAAAGTCAGGTGCTGGGTGGCCCAGCTTACAAGAGTGCCACAGGGCAGGGATGCCAGAGGAGCCAATGTGGCAGGTTAACGTGCCCACTGCCTGGCTCTCCTCCCCTTGAGTTTCTCTTCAGTTCCCTCCAATTACATGAGACACAAGTCTACAGGCCTGCCCACCATGCCGCTGTCCATCAGCCTGGACCTGCCAGGGGCCAGGAGGGGCGCACAGTGAGCCTCTGGGGAAGAGGGAGGTCCAGGACTGGCTCAGGGATGAGCTGCCATCTCAGAAAGGCCTGGGATGGGCCTCGGACAACACCCAATCTTCCATCTGTTGTAATAACAACAAACCAGACAGCCTCACCTAGAGCAGTGTGGCCCCAGTGGCCCCTGACTGAGATGGCCGGTGCCTCCCTGCCACCACCCGCAGGCCGCCCGCCTGCCCTGGGTTGAGCACTCACGGCTGCTCGCTCAGCCTCCCGCTCCCGCTCCCGCTCCCGCTCGCGCTCCTTTTCCTTCTCCTTCTCCCGCTCCTCTCGGGCTTTCTGCTCAGCCTCCCGCTTGGCCTTCTCGATGGCCTCCTCCCTCTTCTTGGCCAGTTTTGATCCCGCCAGAGGCATAAAGTACAGGTCTGTCCGTGCACACGAGTTATAACCCCGGTCCAGGTGTTTGTAGAACCTAAAAAAAGCCACATCGGTCGTGGGATCCTGCTGAGGCTGAGGCCTGCCCTGAGCCACCCAGATTCTTGCTACAGTACCTGGCTGACTGGCTGGCGTGGCTGGGTGTGTCCACCACAGTGGGCTCAGGGGACGGGCTCCTCGGAGGGGGTGGGGGGCTCTCAGGCTCCTCAGCATCGTCCAGAGCCTCTTCCTTGATCTGGACAGTGGGCAGTGGGCAGGCTGCCCCGCCAGGTGTGCTGCCTCCTGAAGAAACGGCAGCAGAGCAGGCTGGCTGGGCCGAGGGGCCAGGTCCCACAAGTGGAGTGGAGGTAGAGGGGCAGGATGGAGGGGTGATCGGAGGAGGGCCTCCGGGGACGAAGGGGTGCTGAGTGAATGCCGGCTGAGGGGGCACCTGATGGAGGCCTGTTGGGGGGTGAGAGGCAGCAGCAGGGGGCAGACTCTGGCTCTGGGTCAGCACAGGGGGCTGGGCAGGGGAGGAGGGCAGGGGCTGGCTCTGAGGCATGAGCTGCAGGGGAGGGGGATGGGCAGAAGGAGGGTGGTGTGTGGAGAGGGAGCTTAGGGGCTTCAGTGCTGGAGGGGGTGGGAGGTTAGCATTCATGGAGAAGGGGGAGGGCCCTGAGAGATGAGGTGGGTGCTTGTGAGCCTGTGGTGCTGGCAGCTGGGGGATGGGCGTGGTGGGTGGGGGCTTGATGTGCGGCATGGCCAGGGGAGCCGGTGGCAGGGGCTGCTCCCGTGGAGGCTGCTGGGACTGCAATGCTGACTGAGAGGCTGGGGGCTGCAGGGATGTGTGAGGGTGAGCTGCTGCCTGGGAGGCTGGGGGAGGGAGGCCAAATGGCTGCGGGGGGCCTGGGTGCTGCAGCAGGGGCCCAGCCTGCAGGCTGTGAGGACCAGATGGGCCTTGACTATGTAGTGGGGGCTGGGTGTGAGGTGGGGCAGAAGTCTGGCCAGCTGGCCCGGTCAGAGGCTGTAGTGGCGAATGCGGGGAGGGCATCCGCTGTGGGTGCATGGCAGGTGCCTGTTGGATGTGGGCATGGGAAGGAGGACCTGGTGGAGCCTGGTTAGGGGGCTGGGAGGCTGAGGGGGAGCCCTGTGGAGGAACTGTGGAGGACGTGGGCCCTGGTGTGGGAAGCTGGGGGGCTCCTGGTGGGACTGTGGAAGGAGCTGGAGCAGCCCCACTGGAAGCCTGCAGGGCTGGGGGCTGGGCCTGCAGGGTCTGCTGCTGGGCAGAGGAGTCCGAGTCACTCTCATTGTCCTGGGGACTGGGGATGCTGGGGGACGTGCTGCGATTGTCCTGGTCGATGTCTTTGGGGTCACTGCTGCCCTCATCGTTGACACTACGGCTGTCGGAACTCTCTCCCTCACCTTCGGATGGTGAGTTGGGCCGGCTGATTTCCTGAGGCCAGAGAGGGGAGGTGGGGGAAGCTCTAGTCTGCCCTGCGTGGCCAGAGCCTGGCAAGTGCACAGCGAGCAGCAAGCTTAGCCCCCAAGGGCCAGTGGTTCCACCCTGACCCAGCCACCTCCCAGGGAGAATCAGCTGGGAGCTTCTCCAGTGCATTAGCTGCCAGCTGTAGTCAACAAGCCCAGCCACAAACTTCACCTGGGTTTTCGTCTTCTTTGAGCTGGTCCTGTCAGCCTCCTCTGTATCAGAGGCCACCTTGTCCCGCTGGCGCTTGGTGTTCTTCAGAGGGGATGAGGCTTCCTCCTTCACCTTCTGTAGTGGAAAAGCACACAAGGAGGATCAGACCAAGAGAGGACGTCCCATCAGCCTCAGGGTGGGGCAGGGCATAATGTCGGCCTCTGAGGCCTTGGGTGCCCCCAAAGGTCAGTGCTGGGAACTGAGCTGGATCCCTTTCTCCAGGCCCCAGGCTGCAGTGTCAGGCCGGGGCAATGCTGATGCCCCAGGAGGCTCCATGGATGACCTGTGGCCCCATGTCTGAGGCAGCTGGACACCAGCTCCAGCAATCTGGGTTTTCAAGGGAGGGTGGGGAGCCCCACTCCCCACCCCAGCACCTCACCTTGGCCAGCTTCTTCACAGTCTCTGCTTTACTGTCGTTGCTGGAGGTGCTGGCAGCGCTGGGGGAGTTCCGGCCACTGGAGCGGATGTCTTCATTGATGGGTGAGGTGCGACCATCAGGGCTGGCTGGCTGCTTCTTTCGACCACTGCGCAGTGTAGACATCTACCCACCCAAACCCAACACTGGTGACACTGGACCCCAGTCCCCACATGGGCCACCTGAGCCCAACCCACACTCAGAGGCATCAAGAGCAGACCTCACTGTCAACCTCAAAGCAAATCCCAGCCACTTGCAAACAACAGGCTCCCTGGCTCTCCTGTGACACAGAGGGTCAATATGGAGTAAAGGGAGGAGGGGTGAGCGGGAGGGTGCACAAGGAAAAGAGTGATTCTTGGCTGAAACCCAAAGTACTCGTCTCTGGCACTGTCCTGACTGACATGCACTGGGAATGAGCAGGGCTTTCTGAGGAGCCGACATCAGTAGGGACTGTCCACTTGGCATGTTCTCCAGAATGACAACTACACAGAAAGTCAGCTTGAAGTCACCTCACCCCTTGTGTTTATTCCATGTAACTGCCCAACCAAAACAAAACAAATGCTTGCTGATTTCATCTGACAGTATGGAGAGTAACCTAAAGACATGAACTGTCCTATAATGTAGCTCAGCTCCTAAAACCAGCAAGCGCTTCAGCATGTTTCGCAAAGCCACGGGCTCCGATTCAAGCTGCTCCACCTGCTCCTCTCTGGGCAAGCAGTGGCTGAGCAGTCAGCATGCTAGGGTCAGAGAAAGGTGGATGGTACCACCCACCTGCCTAAACAGGTCACTGGGGAGGCCAGCACTACAGGGAAAGACCCTGGTGGTACCCTTGGTCCCCAACCTGGGAAACCCTTGCTCCCAAAGGTCCCTGCCACTTTTTCACCCTGGAAAACAAAGTCTCTTTATAGAAGGAGGAGGCTATGCAGTGAGTAAAAAAAAATGTACCTAAAAGTTTCTAAAACTGGATCAAACATTAAAAAAGAAGGCTGTAAGTTTCAAATCCCAGAGATATGCCACAATAGAGATGCTGAGCCCAGGGCCAGAGGAAGGTCTGAGGGCCTTGGAGAGCCTGCCTGGAGGCAGCTCCGAAACCAGTGGCCCCCACAACAGACTCCCCAGTGCAGAGGGAGGGTGAGAACAGGGGTTGGTCTCAGCCTCACAGGCAAAGCTAATGCCACTGGACAGACCATTTCAACCTCAGCAGTCTGTTTTTCTACCTAAAATGAAACACTTCCAGTCCTCCTGCTGGGCACAGCCCTCAGGACCCTAGCAGCCTGGAGGAGGTGTGGTCAGGAGCTTTGAGGCTGGGGCCTCCTGGCCCCGGGCACTCACCGAGCCTCGACTCCGCCGTGTCCTCATGCTATGTTTTCCACTGAGCCCATCCTCTTCCTCTTTGACAGGTTTGAACATAAATGGCGGGGGGTCCACAGGCTTCTCAATGGGGGGGAGCTCGCCGTATTTCTTGAAGTGGATGCGGCAGTCTGTGCAGAGCAGGATGTTCTCCCGGCCCCCGTGGTGCCAGTCTTTGGAGGCTGCGTGGGGGAAGAGGGGTGGAGGCAGAACCTCAAAATCCAATATCTCTGGAACATCTAGGTGGGAGGCCCGACCAACCCTGGTGCCACGAGAGCCTGCGCTCCGGGCCCAGACAGACCCCACCACTCCCACAGCTCAGGGGCTGGTGCTGCGCCACTCTCTCTCTCTCCCAGGGCAAGAGAGGGGTTTGGGAATTTTCTTCCCCACTTATCTCAGGGTGCCCAGGAGGAGCTGAGAGCAGGCGCCCCCACCCCAGCCCTGAGCAAGTCTGTCCTATGCACTGATCAGCACTCTGTACCGACTGCTCAATAGAGGAGTGAGGTGAGTTGAAACTTCCCAATTCTACAGGGACCCTGAAGCATAAAGCCAATGTCGAAGCCCCACTCACTGGTGCTGAAGCAGTGGCGGCAGGCGTACCCCTTCAGCTCCTGCTCGCTGTCCTCACTGTCGAAGTCGTCCTCGCTGGCTGAGCTCAGGTCCACTGGGCATGGCAGGCACGCAACAGGGTGGAGGAGACTGTCATACTCAGCCTGCCCTAGGCTCTGACCCACCAGTCAGAGTGACCCAACAGGCTGAGGTGGGACACTCTGAATTCCTCAGGGTCAACCATCAGAACAAAGAACTTGTGTGTGAGGGGCGGGGAGTCCCCAAGGGCCTGCTCTGCTAAATTGTTGGGGCTGGAGCCACATCTGAAACCTGGGTGGCAGGCACTGATATCCACAACTTGTGAATTTGAACAGGGCAAAGAGTATCCATAGTACCCTCCTGACACATCCAGGTTTCCCCAGGACCTGCTTCTCCACCTAGCGCTATCCCACCAGCCCTAGATGACTAGATCACTTCTCGTCTGCGTGTGTGACAAAAGCGCCTCCAGGAGGTCCAGGCCAGGACAGCACTGGAAGGCGGCTCTGCCGCACCCTAGTCTTTAGGGGCTAACAGGTATGGGTTTCATTGTCATGGAGCTCCTCATACTGGGACCAAGAAGGGGGTCTTGGTAAAGCAGGACGAAAAATAAAAAATGTTAATCTGATCTTACTGCTACCACAATACAAGTGCAATGAAAACTAAGTGGAAAACTTCCTCTGAAGTTATCCAGACACCTCAGGGCAAGGCCAAGACCAAGACTTACATTTTGTAAAAAATTAAAATGATATTGAGTTTTTTAGAAAAATTTAAATGAACAAATAATTGGTAAAGCTCTCCTACCAACTGCCTAGTCAGTGCAACACTCAGGCTGTGCTGCACACACACGCGCGCGCACACACGTGCACACAGTACCTTGGGTCACCAGCTCCAGCGTGCACCGGGACAAGGACGCCTGTGTGTGCAGGCCCAGAGCTGAGACACATGTGTGGATCGTGTGAAAAGTCCTCCACTTACAGAATTCACTGGAGGGGGGTCTAGAAGGTGTGTTGACGGGTGTGGACGCAGTGCGGGTCTTAATCCTCCTGAACACAGCCTGCCTGCGGTGTCTACGGTGGGCCCGGGAGCTGGCTGCTTCTGGGGTTTTCTTCCAGTAGTAATAAAAGGTGATCAGTTCCCCCTGTAAGAGAGAAGAGCTGGCTGTGAGGAAACTGTCCAGAGAGGTTTGGCTTTCCCAGTCCCCTCTGCCAGAGAAGCTGGGTTCGTAACACCTATACTGGTGACCAGGACAAAGAACAGTTTGCTTCTAGAGTCAGGAGAGGTTGCTTAAGACACAACTGCTGAGCCGCCCAAAAGCTGCACAAATGGGGCCTGTTGCCTCAGCCCAGCAGAGCATAACCCGCAGATATCAAGAACATCCATTCACTCAACAAGTACTTGCGGGTGCCTACTACATGCCAGATGCCACCACTGTTCTAAGCACGGGACGTGCATTGATAACTCTGCCCTCCAGCTGTGTGTGTATACATGTACACACATGCGCAAAGGATGTATTCTTCACAGGTTTCCACTGAAATCACATGGATGTGATGAGGAAAGGCCTGGCCAGGCAGATGACTCCAGAAACAACCTAGGATACCACTGAGGTGGTGGGAAGCTAGGGCCAGGTGGGAGGTCAGGGAGAACAGAAACCCCAAACCCAGGCAACCGCTCAACAGCCTCCCGCTCCAATCTGAGTGCCCACACTGGGACAAGCTGGCACAAAGTCCAAAAGGCAATGACTGGGGTTTGGCAAAGAAAGACTGAGAGAGGACAGACGGTGCTGATGTGCAGATGAAAGGCCACATGTCACAAGGTCAAGTCTTCAAGGCAAAAGGGCCTACTCTGTTCACTGCTGTTCATCGCCCAGCAGAACGAGAGGAGAAGCATCTTTTAAGAAAATACAGCACATTTAGCACCTTCACCTCCAGGGACAGCAGGCACACAAATGGGTTAAGTAACATTCAGCTAATCCTGGCTGACAAAAGACTGACTTCTTAAAGCAAACATCCCAAGATAAAATATCTTTAACTTTTAAAAAACCACTTAGAGCAGCGAGAGAGCCGAGATCACATTGATCTTCTCTAATTAAACAAATATTGTGGAAAGTCAATTAACTCAACAGACCACAGTCCCCTGGGAGGTCCCCCTGGGGGAGCCTGCATCCCAGGGTGGGAGCTACTTGGCCGGAGCACTGCAGCCCACAAAAGGCTCACTGCCTTGTGAATGGAGAAGCCAAGAAAAAGAAGAAAATATTTTGTTCTTCAGTGACCTGAGATCCAGTTGTAAATATTAGTGTTGGGAGGACCAAAATAGACAAAGAAGCGCAGACACCACACAACAAACTCTAGTGACTGACAGAGTGTCCATCAGACGAGGTTTCACCAAAAACACTCCTGAGACTTGAAACATGATGATAAATAGGTTGGTAGAGAAGCAGGAAGATTTTTGGTGGGAAAATGGCTTCTGCAAAGCAGGTAATGTATGTGTGCCGAGCACTCATGACCCAGGAGTTGGGTCTATGTCTGCGCATTCTGAGGAGGAGGACCACAGCTGTCATTAGAGCCTTAAAGGGTCAGAATCTCTCTTTGGAGCTGTAAATGTGTCCTTCCTTCCAAAAACCACTTAACTAAATGCTAGTGGCTGCAAATATTTAACAGATGAAGGAGGCCAGGAGCCCGCCTCCAAGGACAAGTACACGAATGTCCACACGTGCACATACCCACCCCAGCCCCTTTTTGGTGCCATGAGATGGTAACTGAATAGCGGGGAAAATGTGGGGGCTGCCCTTGAATTTCTGACTTGTCTACTGTATCATTCTACAACAGTA
Organism: Desmodus rotundus; assembly: GCF_022682495.2. Lineage (NCBI taxonomy): Eukaryota > Metazoa > Chordata > Mammalia > Chiroptera > Phyllostomidae > Desmodus > Desmodus rotundus. Next base: position 4,532,185 of record NC_071389.1, on the reverse strand, counting down.
GGCTCTGTGGTTGACCAGACCTTCCTGAGCCCCTAAGGCCATGATCCAGAACCTCTGGTGCCTGCCTCTTTACTGCCTACCTTTCTGACCTGGAATGTCATTTATCTATACTGATCTTCTGCTGTTGGCTGGCCAGAGGGAACAAACTCATAAATCCAGTAGGGAGTAAAGAAACGTGTGCTGACATGAAACTGATCTGGCTCTGGTTTTCCTATGAAAAAATATAGAACAGAAGCCAAGGCAGGTCACTGTCACCCCTCACATGCTTTGTTAGAGTGGTGTGCTCAGTTTAAAAGGGCAACTCTTACAGTAAACCAGAGCCTAATCCCAAAGGCGGAAAGAAGCTCAAGATAACCCAAAGTGATTCCTCCCACCTCCTCCTGCAGTGGAAGCTGTTTTGGGGCCAGCGGTGACAGAGGCCTGGAATCTAATGGAACATGTGAAGCAAGAGGAGATGGAAGGAAATAAATGTGGGAGAGAAAATTGGGTGAGAGGGCACCACAAGGGTCTCTGTCAAACCTCAGTCTTACTTCAAGGCTGTTAAAAAGCAGCCACCCTGACATTTCTACACAGCATTGGTCTGTAACACAATACTGCCACACAGGGTTACCAGGGATTATTTCTACTTTTCAAACATGGGGGTGGGAGTGGGGGGCAAACTAGAATTTACTTATTAAAAATTGTGCATTTATCCTTACATGTTTAAACTTCAGTTACCTTCAAAGTACTCTCCATTTGATGCAATACACCTATCGAGATATTTTTTCCACTGCTCAAAACAGTTTTTGAACTTAATTCTGATACCTTTCAGTGCTCCTGCTGTTTTTGTTTTACCTTTTCCACACTGGCAAAACCTTTCCCTTTGAGGGCTTTTTTCATCCACAGAAACAACAAACAGTTGCTTGGGTTGAGATCTGGTGAATAGGGAGGGTGGGGCACAGAGGTCAGGCTGTTTATGGTCAAAAACTGTTGAACACTCAGCATGGTGTGGGCAGGTGCACTAGTAAATCACTCATTATGAAATGGGCAAATGTGTTGAATCTTCCCCCCACCCCAAATCATTGAAGCCTAATGCAGCCTCTCACAACAATGCCAGTTGGTATACTCATCCAGATGGGTTCCTAGAACATTCAGTGGCGGAAGTCTGTACTACAAGGGGCCCACCCTCCAGAAGATAATTCTGGGCTTTTTTTTTGGGGGGGGGGGCGCCTTATATGAATGTCTTAAAATAATTTAAATGGTTTTAAAAGATGGCCTAAATTTGCAGATTACAAGAGGAAAAGCCAGAGTTCAGTAAAGCTATGGGGCTGGCCCAATAGTAGATATCATACAGAAAAAAGGCTCAAGAAAAGCCCAGATTCACACCCTAAACCTTTAGTCCTGCACAGTGCCCCCATGTCCTCTTCTAGTATGTGAGAAAATCAGGACACAGAAACCTAATGTTGAAATGTACATCAACTTTCTGTCACCAGTTAAGTGATGGCTTTTTAAAAAGAATAGGATCAGAAGAGATTCCATCATTTGACTGCCAAGGACCAAAATGACCAAGCCAGAGACTCCTCTGTAAGTCTAAAATTAACTGACGAGAAAATGAAAAATACAAATTTCAAAATTCAGGAAAGACAGGGTAAGCCATATCCTAGAAATGTAAAATGGTTAAACCACTTTGTAAAGCTGTTTGGCAGTTCTTAGAAAGCTAATTAAAGAATTACACACGACCCAGTGATTATTCTACTTCTGGGCATTTACCCAGTAGAAATAGAAATGTGCTCATGCAAGGACTTCTACACATGCGTTCACAGAAACAGCCCAGATGGCCCGAGCAGGACAATGGGTAAACACTGTGGTACACCCATTCACTGGAATACTACTCGACAGTGAAAATGAACAAACCACTGACACACCAGATGGATAAATCTGAAAAGTATCGTGTGTTGAGTACGAGCAGCCAGATGCAAAAGGGTACATACTGTAGGACTCCATTCTAGAAGAGGCAAATGTGTGATCACAAAAAGGAAGTCAGTGATTGCCTGGAGTCTGGAGTAGGAAAACTGCTTATAAAGGACACCAGGAAACCTTCTGGGGTGTTGGGAATATTCTATAAATCAATTGTGGCATTTACATGAATTTATACAGTTGTCAAAACTGACTCAACTACACACTTAAAGTGGATACATTTTTATGGTATATCTATAATATATATACCAATCATATGTCAATAAAGTTGACCAAAGAAAGTCCATACCAGGTTTTATGAGCTGCCGCTCAAACACTGTTATGTCTATGAAGGGATTAAATGGTGGAACGGAGCAAATCCAGGAGGATTAGAGACAGCATATTGGTGACTGCATGGGTGGCTAGGTCTGGAGCACAAACAAAAGAACACGTCAGGGAAAGCTTTGGTTCTACAAATAGGCAGGGAAGTAGCTCGAGCTGCACCAGGAATGAAGTCAATTGAACTTTAATCAAACATGCATAGTGTGTTCTGCAGAGACCCACGGCACATAAATTCAGGGAACAAAAGCAGCTGCGGAAATCAATAGCTTACTGAAACATTAACACAGGCAACCATTGATCAAAAGGCAGCTCCACAAAGGCAGCCTTGCAAATTAGCTCCTGCTTTTGCTTGCAAGCAAACACAGAGGTATAAATGTTGTCGACATGAATGGCCTATAATGACCGTTTTGTTCCCGGCACTCTCACCTCATCTCACAGCAAGGCCTCACAGTCAACACACCGCATATCTCAGGACTGTAACTGCATGCGGCACGAGCAACTAAACTGGTTTAGCGCCTAGGCAAAAAGAAAAAGAATGGGGGCAAAGCCATCCCCATTTGCCAGCACTATGGGCTGCAGCTCTTGCCAAGACAAGTGCTAAATCCACTGGACTATATTTAGCCAAGTCTTTCTTCCTCTCCCCCCTCTATACTTCATCTCTCTCCCCAACTCTGCCTTTTCTTTGTGGTGGTGGTGGGTCCTCTGGATTTTACTGACAGGTCATATGACAAAGCCACTGGCAATAAGAACTGGCTCCTGGATTTGGGTAGCAGCCCACTTGCCCTTTGCAGTCCCCAGGCCACCCTCTCAGCTGGAGTTGGAGAACTAGGCACCATTAGGTCTCTCAGATTTTCCATCAAAATAAAAACAGGGGTGGGTGGTGTCATGCAGAGGAGTAAGGGAAGAAGACATAAGATGCTCACCTCAAGCGCTCTATATGGGTGGGCTGGGGGCTGGGAGGAGAGAAAGAAAATGAGACCCAGAGAAGAGTCAGGTTGACAAGGGCTCCAGGCACCAGCAGACAGCTCAATCACGGGCCACTCCTGAAGTCATTAGGAGGAATGGCTCCTCCTCAAGCACCATCTTCCTTTGGTGCTTCCCCATGTCAACCTGTGAGTCCATCATGTTCACTCAGCACAGAAATGAACAGGGCAGGCTCCCTCCATAGTCCCACTGCCTGGGCATTCCAGCAACTGGGGCTGCAGGGCCACTCAGTCCTTACAGGTAGCGTTTCAGGCATAAACCCATTTCAGGTAAGATCTGCTGGTATGGCCTGGGCCCAGTTCTGCTTTAGCTCAGGTAAACATCAGACTGTAGGCATGTCCAGGACCCAAGTGGGGGCAAGCAGACGTGGGAAAGGTTGGGCACTGGACGTGGGAGTTGCCAGCCCTGTAGCTGGGGACAAGCTGACGGGACCTCCTTCTGCCTATAAGCAGGTCCATTTACCTGCAGGCATGTGGTAGGCACAAACATAACTGCTCTTTAATATCCCAGAACAGAGTGTTGAGGAGGGAAGGTGCTATAGGCATTTCAAGTACCCAAGGCTCATTCTCAGCAAGCTTGTCCGTCTATAGTATTGAGCATTGCAGCAGGCTCCCCTGCCCCAGGTGCTGTTACACTTCTAGCCCAGCGCTACCTTCTCAGACAAGGACCCTCTGGGAAGCTGATGTGGAGGCAAGAAAATGAAATTATTCTGGATTCTGGTCCCATACTGGAAGCATAAGGGTACACACAAGATTGAGTCCAAATTTTTGTGATAACATATTATTGCTGTATAACCCACGAGTCTGGACACCCGAGGTTGGGGGTAGTGGTGCATGGTAGACAATGAGGTCCAGAGGCTCCAGCACAGTTCAGGGTACCTACGCACCTGCCATCTACTAGCATGTCTTCTCTTTACAAGCCAAGGAAGGCTTCACCTTTTAGAAATAACCCTGTACACACATGCCCCTTGCAAGTCAGTGTACAGACATATCAATCCTTTACCTTCCATTCTCACAACATGGTTCTGTGACCAGCAGGGAAAACAATGACCATTGGCCTTACAGTTATGCTAAGGAAGGCCCTGGAAAACCAGTGTCCTCCTCCTTATACAAATAAGAATGGGGATGTTGGAAGGAAGTAATCTAATCTGGATCCCTGCATGTAGGGAGTGCCGAGGTGCCAGCTCAGAAGGTACCTAATAGAGAGGCCTCTCAATGCTGGTGAGGGAAAGCTCTAGCTGATTTTTTCTTTGCCATAGATTTTCAAAAGGCATCCTCTATGGGCTAAGCACCACCCACTAAAAGGAGAGGGCAGCACAGGAGATGGGAAATGGGGAGGCAGGTGCGAAAGCTGTACATGGATAATGGCATTATAAATATATATATATATATATACATCTTTCTGAAGTTATTTTTCAGGACCTTCAGGCTCACCTACCATTGTCAGCGATGCAATGCGACAGGGCCCCCCCATGTGGCAGGGCTGGCACATACACCTCCATACGCATCTGACACAGCCCATTGCAGGGTTAGAAGGTGAGCATTTAGAAGACATGCTCTTAATTCTTTGAGACACATATATTAACTGTTTCGATGCCAAATAAATACTTGAACATTAGTACGTAGAGAAATCACAGCTAAATGATCTCTATACAATACCTTGTTTTGAAGAATGTACTTCAGTTACCACCTGGCTCCTTGGTAGTCCAGATAAAGAGGGTAAAGAAAACCATCAATTTTTTTTCTGGATAGAATGGAGATCAATAAACAAACAAACAAACAAACAAATAAATGGTATTTGTTTCCCAGGAGAAGTTCCAGGAAGCAATGAAACAAGGGCCCAAACCCAACAGGGGCAGGAGGCAGAAGGAAACATGGCACAGAGATGCTTCTCAGACTTTGTTACCCACCACAGGGCCCTGAGAAAAGCAGACAGCATGGGAACGAGATGTGACTCCTAGGCAGAGATGCTCCAACAGGAATGTGTGACCCTGCAGCCAAGCTTGGCCCTCTGATTTCCACAACCACCCTGCCTGGGAATTACAGCCACATTGCTTTTTGGTAAAAACTATTAATTCAATGGTAGTGAAGCAAGTCGGTAAAATTTCCTGGCACAGCCTCCTATGCAAGTCATTCTTTCCTTTCACTCCCTGAGGATTCAAGGGCTGGTTCTGACAACTGTTCAGAACATCGGAGGTGAGAAGCCAGTCACTGGGTAGAACCACCAGCCATGTTTAGGAGCAGTCACCTTTACACATCTCTTTCCAGCAGGCAACTGGTTGTCTTCCAGCAACTACTGTGGTAATTAAAGCAGTGATCTCCTGGGCTCCTTCTTTTGTTAACCAACCAAATCCCCTAATCCCTAAAGGAGCTCCGACACTGTCAGCTGCTCTGCTGCTTGCTGATGGTTAAACACCACTTCTGTGGTCTCAGAGTGCATTTGGTGGAATGATGAGATGCTGTAAGGCACACAGCAGAATCACAGCCTCCTGCAGGCACGTGGTTAGAAAAGCACCTGATCTAACACGCTGCCCAAGAGGGACCCCGATGGCGGTTAGCTGGCTTCTGGGGAAGGGAGTCCCTCCTGCCCAACTCCAGCTCCACTCCTGGGGGAAAACAAAGGCAAGGGAGGGAAGGGAAGGCTCTGGAAGTACGTGAAGGTCTCCTGGGTTTCACTTGTAATGATGAGGCCACTTGAAAATGCTCGTGAAGATGCTCCTGCATTAGGCACTTCCCCCACCCCATTAAAAAAAAAATCCCAGTTGGGCAGGCTAACAACAATTTTTTTTTTTACATTTATTACCACTACATTTGTACACTGTGAAGGAACTCGAACAGATTTAGTGTGTGGTTTTGGTTTTTTTTTCCCAATCAAAATTGTAAAGAGATTTCCTAAGCTCTACATTGCTTTAGTGGCTGGCCTCAGCCACCTGCAGGATCCTACCTTTGGTCCCCTACCTCCACTTGGATGTCCAGAATTGAGGTCCTGGCCTGTCCCTTCCCCCACAAACACTTAGGTCAGTCTTCCCAAAGCCCAACTCTGACCTTGTTACTTGCCTCTCCAAATTTTTGAAGGCTCCAGACTAACAGAAAAAACAAAGGCCCAGCTGTATCACAACTTCTGCCAGGCATCTCTCTCTGCTCCAGCAGACCATCTCTCCATTCTCCACCTCTCAAGGCCTTTGACTGATGCCAAATGAGAGACGGCCAGTCTGCTGTTTGTACCTCAGCACTTTCCTTCTGTGTGCAGCTGCAGCCTTATGAACCTCTCACCACTCTGTTACCTCGGAGTCTGAGTCCAGGTCCTCCTCACCACTCAGGTCACCCCAGAGGCCATCATCTCCGCAGAGCTTTCCTTTACTCTGCTCCTCAACCCCGAGGCCCTCCCAAGGTCATGTTCAATACCTCTCCATCCTGCCTCGCCCCTGTATGCACAGGCCCTGCCTTAGACTGTCAGCCTGAGTGAGCCAGGCTGACTCCCCAGGCCTGTGACACTGCATCTGTGAGTAGCACAGAGGGGCTCCAGGACAACACCTCTAATATAATGAGTACTCACTAAATGACAAAATTAGTATTTCGTGAGAATAAAAATCACTGAAGTTAAATCTAAAGGATAAAACTTGAGAAACAGAAAAACTTGAGATTACCAAGTTTTTATTTTGCCAGGTAAGGTCACTGAAAGTAACTGCCTCCTGATCTCACCAATACTTGATCAAAGAAGTGACATTTTAATTCTAAAAAAATAGAAAAGACAGGCAATCTCCAAGTAAGAAGAGTTCCCTTAACTTGATATTTAGTGTTACGAAAAATGACTATATTGTTCTTATTTTTCACCTCCCACGGGCCAGGGAAAACAATCCACGTGCCTGCGCTAGAGTCCGAAAGCCCCTGCTCTAAAGGTGGCATCTCTGGCTAGCAGGAGGGTGGGCTCAGGAACCCAAGCCACCACTTCCTCACTCAATGGCTTATTTACAAACCAACAAACCACATTTCACTGGGATACAAAATCTACCATGACGACAGCTAAGCACTATGACTGTGTACTTTCTAGACCTTCATATATTTAGTCTTCATAGGTACCTAACAAAGATCCTCATTATCTCCGCTTTACAAAGGAGAACACGGAGGCATAGCGAGTGAAGTCATGTGGTCAGGCTCACAAGGCTTCACGTGACTGCCCTGGGGGTCTGATTCCAGAGTCTTATGATCTTAGCCACTTCACTATGAACTAAGGGAAAATAGCCATCTACATTTTTCTAAGCCAGAGGCTCACCTTTGAGTTATCTTTTATCTATGGAATTCAGTGCAACAGCATTTTAACCTCTTACCTGGACCCTACATAGTTGTGGCTGAAGAGTACAAAGGAGCCCCGTGCATTCCTGACCCCCTCTGGCTGGAACTACCCCACCACCCAGGAATTACAGAGACCACAGAACCTTCAGGGGAATCAAGATCAGAAGCACAGTCGATGGGCACAAGTGCGCATCAGCATCAGCATCACGCACAAGCCTAGAGAAATAGTTTCCACTTCCCACACCAACAAATTTCATGGACTGCGAGAAGAACCCTGGGCATTCCCTCGTGACCTGCTCACCAGGCCTCAAGCCATCTGGTGGCTTATACTATGGGAGAAGCCCTCTGACCTACGTTTGTTTCTAGGCTATATGTTACAGAGTTGCACCAAGCAAGTGGCCTTCACAGGCCTCTGACCCCAAAGCAGTGACTCTTCCTTTCCTGAGGAAATATGAGAGTTTAGATCAAGCGTAGTGCCTCAAGAAAAGGCTTCTCTGCACATACTACAAAGCATCTTTTCAAATTACTTTCAGCTAGAAGCAGCACCTAAAGCAGTGGCTTTGAGCTGCGCCCAGAACCATGGAGGTGACTCAAGGGCCACTAGGGTGGATATCCTGAACCTCTACACACTTGTTGCTATCTGTCCAAGCAGCTTCATTCAAACAGCTATTTATCAATCAAGCAACAGAAAGTTTCCCACTTAACCAAAAATAATAAAAACAAAAAATAAAAGATTTGGAAATGACTAATTTGAAAACAGAGATCAAGGCCATCACAAATTGGTTGAAAGCCCAGCCTGAACCAAGGGGCTCCCAGCCACGTGTGGGGCCCACAGAGGCCTGGGCAGGCTTGACACAGTGACAAGACCATCCTTCACTGAATACAAAATCACACATAGCACCCCTCGGGGGCCTTCACTTTTCGTTTTTCTGAGCTATTTGTTTAAATGAAGACTGTTAACATTTTACATATAACAATCCAACACCAGGAATCCGTTTTCTCTGTAGGGCCTCCCAAACCCCAAGATTTCATTGGCTGAAATCCATTTTCTTTCCCACAAGCTGAATACTTCATTATTTCCTGAATCCATTTTATTGGAGTTCAGCAACAGGGCAAGTGGGATTTCACTGCCGCTGGTTCTACCACGTCACCCTTCTTAATATTTTCTAGTTCCTGTAACAAAACCACAATTCTACCAGCAAAGGGGGAGAAAGGGGGGAGAGAGGGGAAGGGAGAGGAAAGAAGAAAGCCATAAAACTGTTAAAGCCGCCATTCTCCATCTCGTAAACATTTTTCTATTTATTGGCCTTTCATTATATGTGCAATCTTATTATCCCTGCACAGTATCACAGTGACATCCGTCAGGGTCACCCTATAAAATACACACTGGCAATGTAACAGTGAATGACGGGAATGGGACAGAAGATGAAGGATGGGAGCTGGTGGCACGCTGCAGGACGGTTTACAGGGATCATCACTTATATCTGTGCATTTCCCGAGGTGATAATTGAATGACAGGGGCTGGAGGGAAATCCATTTTTGAGCTCAGAAAGGATAGTTAGGAGAAAAATGTTTTTGTATTGGAAGCATGTAATGACTGCCAGGAAATGAGAAAAGCTACTCTAGCAACATTGCTTCTTATATTTTATGGTTTTTATGGACATACAGCAAATTATCAAGTATAATCCATTTCTGCAAGTTGAATTTTAAAATAAAGAACAAACTCCCTCATTACAAAAAAAGGAGGCAAAAGGGTATTTAATTTTGTCACTTTATCACATTTGTTTAATAAAAGGAGCATAAGCAAAGATTACTCTTCAAAGTAAAAACACAATTACAATACCACATCCTCCCCCTTAGATATGAAACACGTCATCTCTTTCACCTGAATTTTGGATTTAACATGCAAGGTGCTCTGACCACAGCAGATCAGGGGTCCTAGGGGCTCCAAGGCTCTGGGGAGCTCCCATGAACATGCATGCCATAGTTTAGAAAACGAACATGATGTGACCCACCAGGGGTGAAGGATTTAGTCTATGAAATAACTGTGTAGGCCACCCTCGTCAGTTTGTGATGTAGGTTTGAGAGACTCACCTAGTCCCTATCTAGGTCACCCCAAGGGTTCTCTTCCAAGGTTGGCTGACTCCCCCAAGGAGGTCCAAAAGCACCCAGCTGCACTCCTACCACATGTGTACTGGAATGGGTGTGGAGCCCGTAGGGCTAAATGCGGTTGATTACCCAGAGGAGAGCTGGAGCTTCTTTGGCCATTTGATAAGCATCTCGAAAAAGATGGAGGGCTCTGATGTCTGAAACAAACTAGTGGTAGGGTCGATTCTGGGCCTGATTGGGATCTCTTCCCTCCAGGGCAGTATGGCAGAAACTTATAATTAACATGTCTTTATTTGCATCAAAACCTTGTAACTCTTGTTCTAGAGACAAACCACGACAGTCATCATCACAGGTGACTGAAGTCACCTGACTCTAACTACCATCCTCCTCTGGACTGATATTGGTGCAGTTGGAAGAGGTATGGCAAAGTGCTCCTGGGGATACCTTCACTACCCACGATTTTCTGTTAAGATTGGTTTGAGACATGAAGGTATTCTTGGTCTGCTCTCAGGAAGTAATTTTTCCTTCATGCCCCACATGTCGTTAAAAGGTTACTCTCGGGCCCTGGCCAGGTGGCTCAGTTGGTTGGAGCATCATTCTGTACATCAAAAGATTGTAGGTTTGATTCTGGTTCAGGGCGTATGGGAGGCAACCGATTGATGTTTCTCTCTCCCCCCACTTCCTCTAAAATCAATAAACATGTCCTCAGGTGAAGATTAAAAAAAAAAAATAGGGTCACTTTTGGGCAATAACCATCTCTAACAAAAAAGTCACATGAAGGGATGAGCTCTGCATTCTCATTATTTATGCTGAGATCCCAGAAAAGTCAACAAACTTCTCATTAATTTAAGAGCTCTAAAAGCTGAGTAGTTTCTACTTGCAGAAAGCCTCAGAAATTGGCATTTATCTAGTTTACCTTTATTTCCCCAAAAAGGTCAAAGCCCTTTGCAATGAGGGAGAACCAAACGGTAGCAACTTCAGACATGAGCTCTTGGCCAAGGAGTCCTCCTCCCGTGCTGACAGAGGAGCTGAAGTCAGGGAAGAGAACTGCACTCTCAAAGACCTGTTTCTCAGGGTCCTGAGGAAGCTGCTCCGACACCTGTCAGGACCCCTGCAGCCTCCATCTCCTACCCATTCACCTTTGGACAAAGGGGGCTGGTGGCTTTCCCATGTGTCCTGCCAGCTGGCCAGGCCCTCCACGCAGGCTCCTGGAATGCCTTTTTCCTGGTTGCCGGGAGCCCACTGCCTGGCTCCATCTGGGGTAATCCTGGCCATCGTTTAGGGCATCTCTCATTCATGCCTCCTCATACACACTCTTTCCTGAACCACAGGGAGCAAGTTTCTCACGAGTCTCCATGATTACCAACTCTCTTGCTTAGCTGTGGGCCCTTGGATGGCTCAGATGTCACTGAATCTGATAGAACAGTAAGTTACATATGGCTAGGGTTAAACCTTCCTCTAAGGGTCAGTGAAAACACAGCAAAGCTCAGGGGAAGGGGAGCACACCTTCCTTTGGGGTGCTGGGGCGCACCCAGGCTTTCTGTCGGCAGATACTGGGAGGCTCTGGGGTCATGCTTTCAGGCTGGCTGTTCTGCTAGACTCTTAAGGGAAGCAAACTGACCCAAAAAAGGACAGCCTGCTGGGCTGTGGCCTGGAGCACCAGTGGTGACAAGTCACCATCCAGGACAGGATCTAGGCTTCCTCAGCTTGGCTGCAGTGATCTCAGGTTCACCTCAGTGTCCACAAGCAACCCAATGCCAGCAGAACTGGGTGGCACTCAAACCTCCCTCCACACAGGTGAGAACATTCACTTCCCGGCTTAGGCTGTGGTTTGGTAATCTTGGTCAAAGGTATGTACACGTGGGGGTGGGATGGGTATGCTATTAGAGGGAAAAGCCCTTTCTCAAGTGGGGTTCCACCTGTGAACCACAGAACTCAGAAAATGAAGTGACTTTTCTCAATTCTCTTAGGAATGAAACATAACGAGTACCATTCTAGATGAACAAGAAATATGTTAATACATTACACACAATGGATGCTTAGCCTACTGGGCTTAACTCTCAAAACTCAGAATGAGAAAGGCAGCAGAGGCTGTGCAACCTTGGGCAGGTTACCTAACCCCTTTGGGCCTGTTTCTTCACTCCACTCACTGCATGGCAATGCTGAGAAGAGCTGAGGCATATACAACACGTGGTATGGTGCTCATCCACTGTAAAAGGTACATCAACATTGGTGTTTATTATTATTTAATGTACAACACTGGGGCAAATGAAAGATCACAGTGGTGGTAACTGGGAGCAATGCTTACCTACTCTTGCCCGACTGGGAAGAAACTGCACCACTGTCACAGATAAAACACAAAGTCCTAAGTAAGAGAAAGCACACAGATTCTATTTCTAGAAACAGCAACAGCATTAATAGTTTAAAAATCTGTCTCAAAAAAGCAGAACTGAGCTGAACTAGGTGAAAAGAATACAGCTGTATTTAAGAAACCAGGGATCTGAACGCTTGCACTGGCCTACGAGGTAGACTGGCTGATTTCCGCGCCTACTGCCATCTGCACGGCCATAGGCAGAGTCGAGCTCTGGGTAAGGCTAGAAACGTCGCCAGTGTGTCCACACAAGACTCACATACGTAGGTCAGTACTGTCTGCTTCAAATGACCACTTCTCATCAGTACCCATTAACCTATATTCAGCACAAACCAAAACACGACAATGGGCTGGAATGTACCTCTGGAATCCAATAACTTAACACATAAGGTCTTACCTGCCTGCATCCCTATTCCTGTACTGAGTCCTTTCCAGTCCTCCATTACTAGCGATGTGTTCAAGGGAAAGCTAAGTCACTTTCTGGAGACTCTATTTTCTCATTTGTGAACCAGGAATGCTTCAATAGTAGTAGCTCACCCCTTTGCATGGCTGTGGGTGGGGTTAAAGTGCTCAAGGGAGGCCTGGCACATACGCTCAATAAATGACAGCTATTATTTTCATTCTGTTTCCATTGGCAAACAGTACTAGTTTAATAATTTAAAATTTTTACAAAATCTTTTAAAGAATGGTCTGTTAAATAACTTCCTTCCTCTACTGTGTCACACTGCCCCCCAAACTCCAAGTACTTCATTTAGTCAAAGAAACAAGGGAGTGCCAGACACAGTGAATGACAAGGCTGTTTTGGGCAGGTTCACAGTATGAAAGATAACTCAGGTTAGAGAGACCAGCATCCTCCCTGAGGATCCCGAATAGAGCCACCAGAACACAGACCTGCGTAATAGCCTCACTGGGGCAACTTAAAAAGTCTCATCTCTGCCCAGCCCAGGCTTGTCCTTAGATTATCAGCAAGATAATGAGAACACATGGTATCATTACACATTTCAAGAGGAATGAGAACAAAATCCAAGAGAATGTCCTACTAATCTGCAGCAGACTACTCTGGGGTTTATCAACTGTGCCTACACTGCAATGCAGAATTAGCTTTGATGGACAGATTGGATAGGTCCAGCATAGGGGACTTGCAACATCCCATTATTTAATTTCATGATACCATAACTCCAGTCTTAAAAGTGTCAAAGAACATGTACTTAGGTTAAAAATTATGACTAACAATAATGAACTCTATTACTGAACTTTAAAAATATTCTCTTGTAATAATGTGGAACATACTAGAGTGTAATAAACCTCAGGTTAAGAATTGTTGGCATGGATCACAAACTCTTTAAGCACCAAGAAAGTCGAAAAGACTCTCGAGGAGTTTAAGTTAAAAAGAAACTGTGTTTCTGACGCTGAGCTAAGGATGGAAACAAGTGTCGTACAACTTACTGTGTCACCTTCAAAGCATCCCTGGGCCTACTTACACAGGGGACCTGGGCCCTACAATCTACTCCAGATCATGGCTGTCCCTCAGCCACTCTGTGCTGTGTATGATCTGGGATTGTGTGAGCTGGGACATTTGTGAAGTTCGGTCTCTCCCTGAGTTACAAAAGTCTTCTTCAATGTCAGTTCCTGAATGCTTTCCTGCTATAGGAATTTGGCAGATGTGTCCAGAAAATGTATGTGCTGCTCTGGGGGGGCTGGCTACTAAGGCACCTGCATCCTAACACAGCATTAATAAGAACAGCAGGGATCCTCTCCTGGGAACTAAAGCAATCATTTCAATCAGTGACTCACATAAAGAGGGAAGCTGCTTACGGCAACTAGCAGAGCTAAGAGGTTGTAAACTAACCCCAGAGAAGAGGAAAACTGACCTGACGAGTATCACTTAAAAATTCTCATCACATGTGATCTGGATCAGAAGGGCTCCGATGCCAAAACCATATGTTTTGAAGGTGTTTTCTTTGCTCTCTCTAGTTATAGGAAACACCACAATTTTGTACACTTTTATTCAATTGTTCTTGAAAGGCTATTAATAAAGAAGACAGGCTACATGTTTTTTAGTCCAATGACTTAAACTCTAAGAAGACCCAGTTAAACTTTATGTCTTACTCCTGTGGGCAGGAGTGAGAATAGTATGTGCTTTGTGGTACCAAAACAACACAATACAAAACAAATCCATGGCCTGAAGCGGCCCGATGTCGGTGAACATCACCCCCGCCCCCCAAATCCTGGGTCAGAGTCACAAGAAATGCAAGGTAAGTGGCAGCAGTTTCCAGGCTTCCAAGCAGGTAAGGAAAGGAATTTATATAAATTTAATGTGCACTCTTGTCCCAAGTCAAAATATCAGCATATTTAAGAAAGTCTGTGATACTTCGGTTAACTTCTCCTTAAAAATTATCCTTTCGAGTCAGAAAGACATACATACACATACATATATATATAAAACTGCTGCATCCTGTAAAAATCTGAAGGAGAAAATAGAAGAAAACTTCCCAGGAGCCCCTCTCATTCCAAGCCAAGACTGCCTTCCCACATTTGGCCACTAACAATACTATGAGCATTCATGAGGCCCTCTCAACTGGTGCAGCACTGTCCCATAAAGACATTAAAGCCTCACCAGCAAGGCCTCCCTCTGAAACACGGCCAGGGCAGAACGGCAAAGAGCCAGAGTTTCCTTTCTGGAGGCAGCAAAGTGAACAGTGGCCCCAAATTCTTAGGGCTGGATTTTCAAGCAAAGTTTACTTCAAAGATGTAACATAGGAGACAAAGATTTTGAAATCTATTTTATATTCTCTCAAGGGAAGGCTGCAATTTTGGATGCTGGAAATAGTGTGGAGAAATATTTTATAATGTGACCTGGAGGGGCTGTCCAAGTAGGAAAGGGAGGAAACAAGGAAAGCCCAAAACTCCAATGGATCTAGAGCTGCAATTCAATGCAAGTCATTCAAAATTCCAACCTGCAGGTTTGTGGAATGTGACAAGCTGTTTCTAAAACCTTTTAAAAACAGCACAGTTACCAATAACAAAGATATTCTTGGAAAAGAACAAGGTAGGGGACTTGCCACACCAAATATCAACAATTAATTCTAAATCTAGACAGTAAGGTACAGGGGTAGATAAATAGACCAATGGAACAAAATAGAGCCCCAAAACAGAGCCACACATTTCTGGAAACTTCTTTATTGATATAGTGGCAATGCAGATTAGTAGAGAAAAGGTTAGACCTCTAAAGGATGGTACTGGAACACTTGGTTATATACAGAAAAACAAACAAACAAAACCAACTGTTTCCCACCTCACACCCCAAACAATAACCAATTCCATGGGATTACAGCCTTTAATATGATATGCAAAATTATAAAACTTTTAAAAGACAATAAACACAGAAGGCTGCCATTACAATCATTAAAGAAAGATTTCTTAAACAATGCACTCAAATCATGAAGACTGATACATTTAACTACATTAAAATTAAGAACATACTAGTTCTATCATAAAGAATATGAAGATAAACCATAAACTGGAAGTAGATATTTGCAACATACATATTTTAAAATAAAGTTATCCACAACTTACAAATAAAAAAATATTCAATTGAAAAATAAGCGGAAGATTTACATCGGTCCTTCATGGAAGAGGAACAAATGGCCAATAAATGCATTACAAGAGGCCCAATATCAGCAGTAATCAGGAAAATAAAAATTAAAACTACTGAGATATTTTTAAACTCACGACACTAGCAAACATTTTAATACTTACCAACTTTGTAAAGGATGTGAGATTACTGTAACTCATATACAGCTAGAAAAATTGGTTTTATTAGTAAATCAGAAGCTAGGTATAACCCAGAAATTGTATTCCTAGTTATACCCTAGAGAATTTCTTTTGCACTCACACCAGGAGACATGTACAATATTCACAGAACTGTTGCAATACCAAAAAACTGGACTCAACTAAAATGTCCATCGATAGCAGAAAAGTAAAGTAAATGTGTTACATTCATACAATGCTATGAAATACCGTAGAACTTACATGATACAGTTGAACCTCAGGATAAAGGTGAACGAAAAAAGCAAGACGCAGAGGTATATTGTTCCTTTGTGGTTCCATTTACATAAAGTTTAAAAACATGCAAAACCAAACAGTACGTTGTGTCAGGATACAAATGTTTGAGGCAAAACAGTAAAGAGAGAGGGGATTAAAACGGAATACTCAAAGAGCGGTTATCTCTGAGTGAAATTAGAGCTGGGTTGGGGAGGAACACTCCATGTAATCTTAGACTTCTTGGTAATGCATGGGAATTCATTCTGTTCTTATTTTCACACCGAATATATACTGTATTTTATAAAGGTTCTTTCTGTAATTCCACAATATTTACCAAAACAATGAAAAAACCCCTAGAAGATTGTCAAGCATTCCAATTCTGCCATTTAAAAAGGTTTCTCATTTCTTTAGAGCATTTGGAATTGCATACAATTCGACAGCAGGGTGAGGGGCTTATTCCGCCCCTTCTTAGCTGTTTCTGTACTGCTAATAGTCTCCCCTCCCGGCTCTCCCTCTTTCCCCACCCCCGCCGGCCCACTGTGAGTGTGCTGTCCATATATGCTGCAGGGTTGGCTTACACTTACTTTGCTTTCCTCCATCTACCTGTGTGCATGTGAGCTCTTCAAATCCAAACCTTTTCTTTCCTTATTGGCCCCAGTGCTAGAATCACTGTGTTTTTTAGAGAAACAATGTGTGTGCTCAGAAGGGTGACATGAAGTTCTCATCCTTTTGACCCCCTCCCCCCTGCAGGTTAGTCTTCAAAATTATTCACATCACCTAAAAATAAGCCAGGCTGTGTCACTAGAAAAGGCTAAAAATGACTACTCTACAGAAGTCAACAGTTTCCAAATTAATCCATAGGACAAGTAGGCTCAGGCTGTGGGAAGAATACATCTGTGAACTCAAGTCAACGCACTCTGCGTAAAACTTGGAGAACTAAACGTGTATCTGGAGAGACAAGGTACGAAGTCCTAATCCCCAATACTCACCGGGTGTGCCATTCACTGTCCTGCTCTTTAGTCACAGCCATTTCAGAACCCCCTTGCCAACCCACTCATTCATTTAAAGATGATTTTTGCTGTTTAGTTCAGCGGGTACACCTGTGTTAGTGAAGCTCAGCAGTGGCAGACAAGCACGCTACAGACAAGGGTGCTGCGAGGTTGCTCAACTTCCACTCTTGGCCTGCTACAATCCCTTTTCTATGCTGCATCTTAATGAATAAGTAAATAGATTTTAAAAACCTACCCCGATATTACTTCCCTGTATGAAATTCTTTAATGGCTTATGACGTTAGTTAGCATGATTTTACTTATATATGGAATCTAATGAACGCCATGAACTAACAAGCAAAATAGTGACAAGTTCATAGAAAGTAGGCTGACAGCTGTGTGTGTGTGGGGAGTGGGGCGGGAGTTGAAGGGAGCAGAATAAAGGGACTGAGAAAAAGAGAAAAAACAAAGAGACACAGACCACAGTGTACTTACTGTGCGAAGGGGGGATGGGAAAGGTGGAGGAGGGTATAGGGCAGGGGTGTCAAACTCATTTTCACCGGGGGCCAAATCAGCCTCAAGGTTGCCCTCAAAGGGTCGAAATAATTTTAGGACTGTATAAATGTAACTACTCCTTAACTGTTAAGGAGTTGAAATTACATTTGGCCCTTTGAAGGCAACCGCAAGGCTGACGTGGCCCCCGGTAAAAATGCGTTTGACACCCCTGGTATAGGGGGATAAATGCTGATGGACAGAGACTTGGCTTCGAGTGGTGAACACACAATGCAGTGTACAGATGAGGTATTGTAGAACTGTGCACCTGAAACCTGCATAAAATTTTGTTAACCAGTGTCCCACATACATTCGATAAAAAGGAAAAATAAATAAAAACATCACATTTCCCTAAAAAAGAAAATAAACAAACAGACAAAACATAATGAGGTGTTTAGGAGCACGGATTCTGAAGCCAGACTGCCTGAGATCACATCTTGGCTGCGTGACTCTATACAGGTGGGCGAGTTACATGGCCAGAGTACATCAGTGGGCCCGTAAGTCAATGCATGTAAAGCACCTAGTGCTTGACACTCAGAGGCCCTCAGAACACACTACTACTGCTACTGGAGCCTGCGAGGGTACCCGATCTCACCCTCCACATTGCCTCCGCCTCCTCTCTCTCCGCTCTCCTTTTTGCTCAATACCCAGCTGTGACACTTACTTTCTTTCAGTTCCACCTCAGATCCAAGCTCATCCTATTCCAGAGCCTCTGTACACACAGGTCCCTTGCCCTGGCGGGCTCCTCTGATTCCAACCTTCCCCCTTCACCCCCGGGGTCTTACCTTAAATGAAACATCTTTAGGTGTATCTTTATAGAAGTGAGATCGCTCTGTGATATAGGGTGGGGGTAAAAGTAGGGTTATGGTTGTGGGTATGCGTAACAAGAGTTTACTCTTGTATTATTTGTTAATTATTGTATTTCCCATATGAACTGTAACCCTACTTTTGCCCCACCCTATATAGTTTGTTTATATATTAAATATAAATAAATATATATAAATATAAATAAAATAGCAGGTTCTCAGATAATGTCATTTTGTTATAATGTTGATGAGAAAAAATAAAATCAATTATTCTTGGCTGGGGGCCCCTGTGTGGAATTGGCGTGTTCTCCCCACATCCGTGCGAGTTTTCTCTGGGGACTCGTTTTCTCCCACATTTCAAACACATGCATGTGTGGTAAACTGGTAAGTCTTCACTATCCCATCTGAGCGAGTGTAGGTGTGGGTGTGAGTGGCCCTGGGCGAAAGGGTGTCCTGTCCATGGTTGGTTCCCATCTTGTACACTGGGCTGCTGGGGCAGCCCTTGCTGAACTAGAATTCGCGGGATGGAAAATAATTATTTGTTTATATTAACATTACTTAAATGTATGCATAGCTTACATTAATTTTAAATGTTCAATTTCAGAAGTGTTTTGGGTCTTTAGTTAAAGTTTGGTGATATTTTTGTGAGCAGAAACATGCCCTAGGAACTTAAGTTTTGCTTATATCTACTAGCTTACAGTAAAATCGATTTCATTTTACGTCCTTTCTCTTAAAGTTGGAGTTTCCAACAATCTATCTGATGCTAAGTGAGGACTTACTGTATAAACATAAGGGATTATTCACGTAATCTGTCTTCTTCATAGATTTAAAATTCTGTGAACCAGGGAACTTACTTTAGTTGAGTGTTATGCTTCTAGCATCTAACACAATGTTCAGCATTCTGTAGATCATCAGTAAATATATGCAAAAAATGAATGAGTAAAAGAGCATCTAATACCATCTTGATTTCTCTTTTAAGAAATAACCCAGCCCTGGCTGCTGTGGCTCAGTGGATTGAATGCTGGCCTGCGAACCAAAGGGTCGCAGGTTCCCGGTCGGGGCACACGCCTGGGTTGCGGGCCAGGTCCCCAATGGGGTGTGCACAAGAGGCAACCACACACTGAGGTTTCTCTCCCGCTCTTTCTCTCTCCCTTCCCCTCTGCAAAAATAAATAAAATCTTAAAAAAAAATAACCTAAAAATCATTTATATGCTCAAAAGGTTGTAAGTTGAGCACAGTGCCTCATTCTTTTTGGAGAAGAAATCTCACAGAGGGCACTGTAAGAAATAGAAATCAACAAAATATACAGTTGAAAAATCAAAAAGTCAAACCTAACCAATCTTTTATCTTTATCTTTTTAGTCTTATAGTATTACCTAACCTGGACATTGAATATATGTAGGAAGCTTAGGAAGGAACCTGTTTTCCTCCTCCCTGGGTCTCACTCTTTATTTCCAGCTTCCTAAAAATTCAGCAAACATAAAACATCTGCTCTTTCCTGGCAACACTTCCATCCTTCCCTTTAGTGGCTTTACTTCTGGTCCCAAAGCCTGCAAGATTCATACTAGTGGCTGCGTGGTGGGGGAGGGGTTCTGTGCCCACGGGCTGTGTAGACCCTGAGGCGTCCGGCGGGCACTTGCTCAGCAGAGTAAACCTCTGCTGCAAGGCTATGGGGAAAACACTTTTACCAATTCGGCCTATCTTGTCTGGAAAATTACAAACCTCAGAGGAATGTTTGTGATCAAAGTTTCAGCCATTTGTGAGGTGACACTGACCAATACAAGAGACATGCATAGAACATGGCAGCAGAGAACAGTGATCACCTTCAAGGGTCTCTATTTCACAGAAAATAATGTAGGAATTCTACACTATGCAGAAATACAGTTGGATACTACCCAGTGAAGAAGTGCGCTAAAAAACTAATAAAGTTTCTCATGAAGTATGAGGACTGTGTGGTGGGCTTACTCTTAAGAAGAAACAGGAGATGCTCAGATCATACTTCTATGGGATCAGTCTCTAAGCAACCAGACACTCGACCAATAGGATATTTCTTTGCCAGATATTGTCCAACACTTCGCAATCATCTATATTACCTTTCCAGCAATTTCTGTGAACTTTTTAGTTTTAAGCCCTTTAAGTACACTAATTCAAATATAACAGTTCTTATCTTCGTCCCCATTAAGAGAAATAAATGTCAAAGAGGATGAAGTGTCCTATTTGATGAGGCTTGAGCTATGGCACCTGCCTCCTTTGGTTCTTGCAACTGGAGCTGCAGCATGACAGCAAGCACTGGCCTGCCTGGAGGCCTCCTGCCAACTCAGTCTAAAAACCTACTAAAATTGCTCTGCGTAGACACTGCTTCTTCTTCATGTCTCACTTTAATTCTACTTATAAAATGGGTTGATTTCTGGCCCAATGAGTCAAGATGCTTTAGTAATAATACAGAGTGTTCTGTATTATTGGCATATTGGCTCCCTCCCAACAAAGGCAAGATAAAATAATAACCCTCCACTCTGATACATGCAGAACTGTGCAACTAAATAAAAGAGACAACGTAATCAGTGAAAGTTTAATAGCATCAAATTAATTATGAATTTACTAACATCCTGGAAAAAATGAAAACTATAAAAACTGGGGTTTTAAATATCTCAAGAAAAGATATTAAAATGTAAGAATATTTTTAAGAACTCTCTTCATTTTCTCTATTTATAACTTGGAAAGCTATTAGAAGCTTCAGATACTAGAAGCTCAAGGCCCAGCCTGCACCCTGAAGACTGACCACTGCTGATGTTTGCCTGGTAACTTACACAGCAGTGACCCTCTGCAGCACAGTCCCAGGAAAACCCTTGGTTTCTCTACCAAGGGCCCCTGAGAGCGTGAAGACAGCCAGAGGAAGGGATGGTAACTAGTACTTTGGAAAGACCAAATCAACTGCATTTCTTAACATTCTAAATTTCAACTTCTAAATCAAGTCCTCTTAACTACGCAGGCAGGACAGAGCCAAAATCCAACATAAATTTACACAATTCATCTTGGGCACACAACATTGTTATACAGAGGTCCCCCCATATTATTTGAGGAGTGTTACAGAAATTTTGATTAAAAGTAAGTTTTAAAAAAGTGAGCCAAACATGTTGTATAAAGTTCCAAAATGTACAACTTTGAGTAACGATTTTTCCTTTTCAGATTCTCAAAATATTTTAGATTTGACAACTACATAAAGGTAAGATTATTTTGATCATCAAGTACTCAATTACTCCTCATAACTGTCCTAGGATATAAGTCACAGTATCTCCATTTTATAGATGAGAAAATGAAAATGAAGAGCAATCAAGTAACTTCTCCAAGGACAGAGAGAGTGGAAGGTTACTGCAGAGATAACAAACTCAGCAGTCATGGAATCTCATCCCAGAAAGAGAAATGTTTACCACCACTCAGTGCCTTGAGGAGGAATGCGCAAGTAAAAAGTGAGGACAAATCCCAGATCTGAGTCCTAACTCCTGGCTGTATTGCCTAATTGCTTCAGAAGTCTGTCGTAAAGATGAGTAAGAACAAGTAGGTGAAACTGCTCTGTGATCCACAGACCCCATTCCAAGAGTATTTATTATATCTCCATGTATGGTTATCACAATACTTACACTTGTTTTTCTTGGTAGACTATAAACATTTTAAGGGTAGAAGAAAATATCCTGCTCATTTTTGTAGCTTGAGCATCTACCTAAAAAGTCTCCCACATAGGAGCTCAAATGTGTGATGAGTAACTGGCTGACTGAATAAACAAATGTAAGTAAAATAAAGAAGAAAATACATTTTAGGGGCCATTCAAAAAGAATTCAATGTAGGAAGTGTGTTAACTTAGTAATAAGGTGTCCAGTGTAATAAATCTTCATATAAGGTATCCACTATTTCCTTAATAAGATACTACATTTTATTCCTCTCCTCCCTCCAAAATAAATCAAGTACTAAGAAACTAAAAATAAACTTAATAATACCAAAGAATGAGCAATTTCCTCTTTGACTTGTTTGCATTACTAGCCCAGGGGACAAAGGAACCTTACTTCCTGCTCAGCTGTGCAGGCATCTGAGGACACTTGAGGCTGGAGGACGAGACATGGTGGAGGGCGCTTGATTTGGGAGAGCAGCCTATCTGCTTGGTGCTTTAGGGCTTTGAACAAGGTGCTTTGAGGAAACAATGCCAAACTCTCAGGACATTTTTTGTAAATAGGTTAATCTCCAAAATTCTTTTGTTGCAATGTAAGACATCTGTGCTTCTAAACAGGGAGAGGAAAAGCCCAACAACCTTCAAACGAATGCTTGCAATGAGAGGACAGCAGGAAAGATCAGGGACTCACCTGGTTTAGCTGATGAGACAATGGAATAGAATTAGACAGTGAGCGCCCAGAGAAAATGGGGACACCAGACGGAGAAGGAATGCTCAAAGTATCAATTTGGCATTTATTATTCTGCTGCTGAAAGGCCCAGAGTCAACTACCCCTATGCTTAATGGATGGCCATTCCATTAACCTAGTTAGCTGAAGTCTTCAAGCCCTTGCTAAGAGCCTTAGCAAGGTTCCAGCCGTACATAGCACGATGGTTCCCAAGAAGACACAAAATAACTGGGCATACAGATCTCTAGGAGACATGTGATAACTGCCATCCTCAGGGATACATTAACTCCCTCCACAGTGTCTGTGGGGAGGCCCAGAGGACAGGGCTGCTGTGGGATCACTTGGGGTCTATTCTGTGATGACACTGTTTCTGTGTGGCACAAACTTGAACCCCAGCTTCTAGATCATGAGGCTTGTTGTCCATGCCAAAATTCAAAGGATGATCAAGCTGTGACACAAACATGACTTGAAGTATATGAAAACTCACACAGAAGGTTCCTGTCTTCTGTGTGAACCATCCCTTCTTGGGAACCATCCCTTACAGTCAAACCCTCTTACTCTTGACTAGAGTGATGGCACATGGGAGGAGTGCAACTGAATTCTCAGCACTGCTCAGCCATAAGCAGGATTTTCATGCTGTCTTCGGCTGTGCATACACCGACAATGAAAACAGTCAGCAGTCTAATAAATCTCATGTAATTGTAATAGTATAAAGTATTACTCAAAAGTACTACTTTTCTTTGTAATTATACTTCCAAAGGTAAAATCAAACTCCAAACTAGCCACCTGAAAGTAAGCAATTCAGAATTATTTAGTACCTTCACAACACGTGCAGCCATCATCTCCATCTACTTCCAAAACCCTCTCAGCACCCTCAAAGGAGACCCATATCCCTCATTAAGCAGTCCAAATCAAGTTTAAGAAAAAAACCAGTGGTACTCATTGTGATTATAGCATTGTCCCCCCCCCCATTATCAGTTTATTCATTCTCAATAGCATATTTTTTCAAGGTAAGGGAAATTCAAAGAGTAGTGGGGACTAATACTCAGAAATATGTTTCCCAATGTGCCATGAGATTTTCCATCCACCTGGTAGGACAGCTATGGTGAGCAAAGTGTGTGTCCTCAATGGGAGGAAATAACAGCAGCCAACCCTAAATTATGTTTACCACGTGACAGGCACTGCCTAACACAGTGGCTAAGACTGGTTTTCTGCAGCCACACTGTCCAAACTCAAGTTCTGATTCAGCATGAACTGCGTGTACTTCTGGGCAAACCAGGGTAACCTTTCTGCCTCTGTTTCCTCACCAGTAATAGGAAGGGAGCACTGACTTCAACAGTAGTCACACCTCATGCAACTGCTGTGAAGATTAAAGGAGTTTAAGTGCTAAAAATAGCACCTGTACCTAAGACCTCGATTTATTACCTGTAATCACTGCTGCCTTATTTAGTTTTCACTATGAAAGAGTTAATTTGCAACTCCTTGAAGCAGGCTCTAATTGTGCCCCCATTTTACCAGTGAGCAACCTAAATTGACCAGTGTCCGAGTGACTTACCAAAAGCCCCCAGGGAATGAGTGGCAAAAGTGGGCTTTGCATCCAACTGTTCACTTTTCAACTATGCTGTTCTACCACAGAACAAAAAATTCCTTGTCACATTTACCAAACTAAGCAAAATCATATGTGAAAGTAAAAATGTAAAAAACTTAATGTATTTGAAATAAATGGACAAGACCCAAAAATATGGTTTTTAAAGGGAGAATTGAAAAGGGAAAGTTAGAAGTAATGTGATAAAATGTTATTATTTAGGGAATTGGATAAAGGCTATACATGGAAATTCTTTATATTATTCTTGCAATTTTTAAGTTTGAAATTCAAACTAAAAGATTAAAAAAGGTAACTGTATAACCCAAATTTTAAAAGCTTACAGTATTTCATGGGTAAATGTTTGTGTGTTATCTACATGTTTGTATGAGAAAGAATTGTTGGAATAATTAGAAGTTTGAGATTCCCATTCCATTTAGTCCAAGTAGATTCTTTAAAAATTCAAAGAGATATTGCTTATGTATATAATTTTCAAGCAAATTTTCAACTTGGGCACGAGTTGGGCCCCCACGAGCACGTGGGAGAAGAAAGAAAAAGGTCCGTGCCACAGCTTTCCAAAGAGCTCTCCACTGTCCCCACGTTAAAGCAGAAGCAAAAACCAACGCCTCAAAGTCAACTTCATCAAAACAGGGCAATAATGACACTGGTTAGAACTGTTAAATCCATGGGAAATTCATGAACGCTGAGGGTGGAAGTCCAGAAAGGGCTGTCTGCAGTTTTACACTGGATGAAGGTGAGCACTAGGAAATCCCGCTCAGTACAGGCTCTCTCAGTAGCCAAATTCTGGCTGGTAAACTGCACATTTTCAGCATAGCACCTATGCTGGCCATTACAGAATTCCATGTTCTTGTGTGACAGACTCTCAGGATCTAACCCAAAAGGAAGTAGGCCCACATTTTTCCCAAGAGAAAGAGACTGAGCAGATTCTGGGACACCAGAACAGCAAAAGTTTCAATCACAGGGCCCTTTGCTAGCCTACCAGAGTCCACTCTAGGACACAAAGAGATGACCTGTACTTATACTTGGCCACTGTGAGTTGGGCAAGGAATCCTACTGTGAACGAAGAAGTGCAATGATAATAGGACCTCACTTCCCTCCTATGAAAAGCAAAGGTGGCCTCAAACCTAAGCTCTCACATTGCAGAGGCTCTGTCCTTGGCTCACCCCTATTCCTCACCCAGACAGTGCCTCTGAGGGCTCCATTAGTGTCACTGTGCCTCAGTTTCCTCTCCTGTGCTTGTGCAGTAACATTGGCACCCCTAGAGATTTATCAGGAGAACCGATGAAATAATGTCTGTAAAGTGTTCTTGTTTGTGAGGATGAAAAGGGCCATAACTACAAAGTCAAAGCGGTATTGAAGAACATTTTTAACCTGCAACCACTTCTGCTTTTGAACTGGAGAACCACAAGGAGGATCAAAGGGGTGTCACTGGTTGTTGAATGCTGCTCTAGGGGCCTCCTCCCTCCACCTGGCAGGAACCCCAAGAGTGAGGTCTAGCATGAGTGTTAACCAGATCTCAAGACAAGTAGTACAGTGCTTTCCTGAACACCTTCAGTAGAAGAAATGGGGGAAGCCAGCATGGCTTGCATAGCTTGTTATATTCTTCTACGAAAGCAGGCATTAAAAGTAAAAGGCAGCCTTCGGAGGGAGAAATGCAAATATGTAGGGAAAAAGTTGTTTTGCCTTGTCTCTTTCTGCCACAAAAGCCTGGCACAGTGACTCTACTAAGGTTTCAGCGGCTTGCATAATAAAATGCTTAACCTTGGCTAAGTTAACCTCCTTTGCCATAAAAAAAGGGGAGAGGGGGAAGCGAAATTAAGCTTACGGGAAATAAAGCTAATCAAAGCCTAACAGTAACAAAGGGCACCAGAAACATTTCTACTGTATCACATCCCACAGGCTGGCCAAGAGCCCGGAATTTTCATTACAACTTTTCAAAGAGAGGGAGAGAAGGAAAAAAAAAAAAAAATCACAAAAGCATTATCGAGGCCTCAACCCGGGATGCCCTGCTGTACAACCAAAATTTGTGAGAGGTCAGCCTTTCAGGGAGTCAAAAACCCAGCATGTAGAAACGGGCAGGCCTTTTATATAGTAGGAGAGGTTCATAAAATAACTACTGTTTTGCACTGAAGTCTCAGAGCTTCACAGATCATTAAAGGTTTCAGAAGCACAGACGAGGGTAGAGTTAAGAAAATAAATCAAAAGTTCCTCTGGGATGAACAGATGCCTACACGGAACAGGCTTTCAGTGCGAATCTCCTCCACATTAAACAACAGGGAGGACTTTTCAAAATAAAAGCAGAAAAGAGATTCATTTTGTTACAAGCAATGCACTTTCTTTTTGGTTTGAATGTTATGTGTGCCATAAAAACTGACTCCTACAGTGAGCGCTGGGGGTTGGTAGAGGCTGGGTCGGGGCAGGCGTAGTGGTGGAAGTAAACAGTGTAAGTGAACAAAAAGCCAAAGAGAATGATCAGTGTGGGCCACCCCACACAAGTTAAAGTGTCTTGTCATATTTCAGGGGCAGGATGTACGGAAGGGGATGGTATTATCAGAAAGAGATTTCTATCACATTTACTCCTTACCATCCTTGCCTAAGAACTGAAATAATTTCCCCAGAGCCAGAAAGTTCTCTTGTCTGTACAACAGGCACAGGTGAAGGCTTGGGGAAACAAGCTGCATAGTCTTACATGCAGAGCAGAGCTGCTATTTCTCAAGGAAGCACCAGCTGTCTCAAACCCACCAGAGGGAGCACTGCCTCTGAGAACAGGAAGCGGTCAACCCGACAGCTAAGGACCTGCGTTCATCCACGGCAATGGTCCAAAAACAGAGTAACAGACCTCCTGACCTTGCCCTTGTGTTATCCAGCAGCAGTAAACATCTGATGTAAATGGTAATAATCCAGAATGAAATGCTAGACAACCTACTCAGTCAGGAATTGTTTGTTGTAACAACCAGGTGAGACTGTACAGAGGAAAGCGGGACTACCACCCTTGGGTCAGGATACACTTACTCTGAGGCAGTGTTGGGAGACTCTCCCCACCAATCTGGAAAGAGGCAGGAGGGATGTGAGGAGGGGAAAGGCCAAAAATCCAATTTGGAAAACTGACAGCAAGCACCATGGCAATGATTTCACCTTGAAATTCAGGGCTCCCAGTTTAGCCCACGAACAGCCCATTTCTAGACTTTTTGTCTCCAAGGGGGGAAGGGAGGAGGTGATTTGAACAAAAGCAGCAAATGGACGAAGGCATATATCTGCTAAATGACAGCCATCCTAATATACAGCCAGAGTTCATTAGAACATGCAGGAATGGGTTGAGGGCTTGATTCAGGGCCAAGATCATCAGCATGGACAAGGTTCGGGGCGGGGGGGTTTGGGGTTCAGGGTTGTGAGTATGGCTACTGTCTAGCCCACAAAGAAAGAACCTACTGTTTCAGGTGTCATCGTGCTGTGGTTTGTCACTGAACACCATCTTTGCTCAGGTGCACTCCAGCTGTTTAACTGGCCTAACAGATGGCTAGTCTGAGTATGCACTGCTATATCAGGTATCGTCTTTTACTAGGTACTAATATTAACACTTTCTCACTATAGGAAATGAGAGGTAAGTTAAAAATGCTAACCTTAAGATGTGTTAAACTCAATGGCATAAACAAAACCTAATACTGCGACTTTGTTACACTAGGAAGTGTGCCTGCCTGCTGGGTGAAGGAGAGGGACACTGCTCAGAGATGAAGGTCTGGAGGTGCTATCATGGTGTGGGATGCAGAAGTATGCTTGGACAGCCTGCAGCCAGAAGCCTGGGCAAGGGATGTGCCAACCACCCTGCCCCATCTGAAGAGGCTCCACGAGGAAGGGTCATGGCAATAATTTCCTACGTCATCAAGGGACATGACCAGGACAATGTATGGAGGTGAAGTGACTTCAGATTCCAGCTTAATAAAAGGACATTTCATACAATGGAAATGTCCAAAACCACCATGCTCACATTTAATGAGTTCAATGTCACCAGGTTCTCAGGAACAGCAGGGCTGCCAGTCGGCAGGAATGCTGTAGAGGGATTCAAGTACTGGGAATTTCTTCAATAGACAATGAGGATACTTCAAGGACTTTCTTTGGCAAGGTATTTCAAGTAAGTTTCAACATTTTCAAATGCTATCTTTCAGACAGCTTCCAGTCTTAACAGCACCATTTCCAGGATGCACACAATTCCCTCGGCCCTCATCTTCAGCTCCTTCGACTCCCATTACCACTTAATATCCATGCCACATAGTTCAGCACTGGGGCCCATGCCAACTCACACTGTGCTGGCCAGTCGGAGGTCCCCAGGGAGGAGAACCACATTTCTAATCTTCTCATCAGACCTGAACTCTGCAAGTGCTTGCTGAGTGGCTGCTATTAGGAATAAACTAGAAAAGTTTATTCACACTGTCTAAACCCCCTAAGTCACTGATTTCTAGAAAAATTTTGCAACACATATAGGTATTTTTTAGACATATCTGGTAAGGCAGTTAGCATTTGGGAAATTAGTCATTAGAACAGAACATAATACAAAAGAAAAGAGTATACATTAGTATCAGTCTAAGACAAATATACTAGACAAATAGATACATGTACCTAATTATAAAGTTACACATTTTAACTTATACACAAAATGACTACATAAGAAACATTCTATCCTTTAACTGTGATTATTCTGCCTAAACATCTGGTAGATACAATAGGGTACCCCGAAGCACATGGACTTTTCTCCTGAGTCACCCGATAGGCTTACATGGTCAAAAAAAAAAAAAAAAAAAAAAGAGAGCATCAAGTTGTGATAAGCAAATTCAGTCCACAGGACAGGGCAAATTTTGAAATTCATTTAAAAAGTTTGGTTTTACTTTTTAAAATCCCATTTTCCAGAATATCTACAGTTTGCCCAGTTTATTTGATGCTGCTTAACTGTGCTGAAGTTGGCCAGCCATACAGATTTACTGGGCTTATTACCTTTAGAATTTAATTGTTTCACAAATTCCAAATTCTTCTTCCAAAATTTAAACACTTCCCTCGACAACTTAGGACAACAAACCTCTAACCTGATTCCAAACGCAGCATTTGTGGGAAGGAGAACCAAATTCTGATCTTAGGAGGCATGCGCCAGAATCAATAATGACCCAGCACCACAGGTGTTGGACCTATGCTACTCTAGCCCTCTTTAACAATAAAACACACAAAATTCACCTTTCTCCCCAAACTCAGAAAAAATCCAAACCTTGCACACGGGGACAAAGAAATACTGGCTGCAACTAAAAATACCAAAGCCTCATAGGAAAAAACTTCAACTTAATATTATTCAGAACATCCTCAGTGGTGTTTCACTCTTAAGCAAAAGACACAGGATAAAAATTCCAGACTGTTTTCAAGATAATAAAATGGCATATGAGGGTGACTCACTAACTGACTAGAAGGGAAAAAAATCCGTAAACAGTCACAGGAACCTTGCAAAGCTGCAGAATCGGGCAACACTGAACCTCCTCCACTTCACTTGGCTTTCACCTCTGGTACGCGAGAGCGTGCGCACGCGTGCGTGTGCGCAACACACGTGGCCGGTTTGAGGCCAAACTGCAATTGGCTAATGGCTTACTCTACTGCTTAAGACGATATTTTATTCTTGACTTGTTCAATGAAACTGCTGAGAAAAATAAACAATGTGTTTCAATCTTATAAATAATCTAGAAAATAGAACTGCTCTGCAAACAGTAGAGGTGACTTACTGCCCATGATCAACAGAACAGGAAAGTCCACTGTGGCACAGTGAACCCCAAGTCCTAGTCTCACTATCTTGGGACACTAGAATTAACAGATTTTTTTTGTACACTAAATAGTCGGAGGCCTGGAGTGTCTACATTTCAATTGGTATTTAAAACAGCACCAAAGCAGGTGGTAAAAACCAACTCAAAGAGCAAAGGTAAGGAAAACTTTTCCTTAAAAACAATGAAAAGTTTTAATCTTTTTGAACCACATATATCCATGACTACCATGCATTTTTAACCCTCACTCACACATGTAAAACATCACTGAAGAACACAATTTCATTTTTAACAAATATTAAGCAAGGGCCTGTTATAGGGCACTAAAGGTGACATAGAGAATTATCAAAATATAGTTCCTGCCCAGAAGGCCTTACATTTTATGCAAATGAATACATACATGCATGAGTGTATAAGGAATAAAATGCATGGGGAGGAAAAAGGCAGCAGAGTCTAAAGTTCAAGACTAACATAAAATAAGTAACTTTTACAGGGCAGAACAAAACACAATCCTGCTGAGAGGGGAGTTGGGCTCTGTGCAGTGGCCCTGTCTACACTGGAAAGGACAGGGGTGGCTTTTCATAGATGTGCAGCCCAGGCAGGGCCCCTGTGACTAAGCTCTGCAGTCTCAGTGACTGTAACTCCGGTACCTTTCAGAGAAACCCACAGCCCCCCCCCCCCCCACCTTTCCCCTAGACTGTGAGCTCCAGGAGACTAAGCACCCTCCTCAAGCACCTCAGACACCCCACAGAAAGTGCCTTTGGTACCAAAAGTTCCCCTACACAGTTCATACAGCACTCCCAGTTTTGCCAACTGTGATGATGGTCTAAATGCCTCAAAGGCCATAGTATGCTGGGATGGATGATGCCACAATTTGGAGGATTCAAAAGGATTTATGACACCTGAACAGAACAAAGAACCTATTTCCAAAGTGAAAAAAAAAAAAGAACAAAGGCCATTAGTACAGAAATAATTTCAAAATTCAACATCTCAAAAAGAAAACTTAGCTTAATGGAATTCTGGTGTCCCAAGCCAGGCTTTTCCTGCTGGCTTTTCCTATTTTCATAATACAAGTAATGGTTTTCAAATTACACATAAGAAAAAAAATTTTAATGGGTGGAAGGGTGTCTTTTGGTAAGCTGTGAATAAGACTGAGGTGAATGTTTTTCTTTTCAAAACAATATAATTAGTTTTTATTCTATTTTCTAAGTGTTACTCAAGGGCAAAACTTAAAAATAAAATTAGAATGAACCAATTATGCAAAGATTATGACTAGAGACACATTTTGAAACTTATTTTAATGTAAGCTTTCAACAGACTATATGTATTTTTTAAAACATCAGCAAACTGTATTTTCAAAGTTAGGACGGATTCACAGATCTTGTTAAGGTGAAAAAAAATCTATTAGTGATATAAAATATGAGCTCCAAATAGATAAACTCATTCACTCTAACCACAGTAATCACAACTTATAAGTCTTCTTAAAGACCATTTCAAACCATCCATTTGTTTTATAAGCTAATAAAATGGGTGAGTCTATTTTGGCATAGAAGTCATAAATGTCTCTATCTGAAAGTCACCAGGTAACCAAGATCGAGCCAGATCATAAGAAATACGAGTTAGAGAACCAAGATGGCGGCATAGGTAGACACACTGTGCCTTCTCGCACAACCAGAATTGACAGAAAATCGAAAGGCAAGGAAGTCCGACACCAAGTAGATAAAAAAAGAAACATTCATCCAGACTGGTAGGAGGGGCAGAGACGGGCACCGGGGCGGAAAGGACTCGTGTGGCCATGGTGGGACCGAGACTGGTGGAGTGTGGGACGAAAGGGGCAGGCAGTCTGACCACTAGCAGACCCTGCGGCCCCACATTTGCGCACAGATAAACCAAGAGGGCCGGACTCAGAGTGGCGGAGAACGGGGCAGGCAGAGCAGCGGGTAGCACCCCGTGGCCCCACATTCGCGCACAGATAAACCAGAACGAAGGCGGGGAGCGAAGCAGACCAGCGCAACCCGGGGCTCCAGCGCAGGGAAATAAAGCCTCAAACCTCTGATTAAAGACGCCCATGGGGGTTGGGGTGGCAGCAGGAGAGACTCCCAGACTCACAGGAGAGGTTGTTGGAGAGACCCACAGGGGCCTAGAGTGCGCACAAGCCCACCCACTCGGGAACCAGCACCAGAGGGGCCCAATTTGATTGTGGGTAGCGGAGGGAGTGTCTAAAATCCGGTGGAGAGTGGAGCGGGCGCCATTGCTCCCTCTCGGCCCCTCCCCCACGTACAGCGTCACAGCTCAGAGACCAGCGTTATCCCACCCCGGTGAACACCTAAGGCTCCGCCCCTTTAAGTAACAGACTTGTCAAGACCCCCCCCCCCAAAAGGCCCAAATGACAGAACATTTCAAAGCTCCAGAAAAAATACATCTAAGCGAGGAAGAGATAGCCAACCTATCAGATGCACAATTCAAAACACTGGTTATTAAGACGCTCACAGAATTGGTTGAATTTGTTTGAAAACTAGATGAAAAAACGAAGGCTATGCCAAGAGAAACAAAGGAAAATGTACAGGGAACCAATAGTGATGCGAAGGAAACTGGGACTCAAATCAACGGTGTGGACCAGAAGGAAGAAAGAAACATCCCACCAGAAAAGAATGAAGAAACAAGAATTCAGAAAAATGAGAAGAGGCTTAGGAACCTCCAGGACATCTTGAAACGTTCCAACATCCAAATTATAGGGGTGCCAGAAGGAGAAGAGGAAGAACAAAAAATTGAAAACTTATTTGAACAAATAACGAAGGAGAACTTCCCCAGTCTGGCAAAGGAAACAGACTTCCAGGAAGTCCAGGAAGCTCAGAGAGTCCCAAAGAAGCTGGACCCAAGGAGGAACACACCAAGGCACATCATCATTACATTACCCAAGATGAAAGAGAAGGAGAGAATCTTAGAAGCAGCAAGAGAAAAGGACACAGTAACCTACAGAGGGGTTCCCATAAGACTGTCTGCTGATTTCTCAAAAGAGACCTTACAGGCAAGAAGGGCCTGGAAAGAAGTATTCCAAGTCATGAAAGGCAAGGGCCTACATCCAAGATTGCTGTATCCAGCAAAGCTATCATTTAGAATGGAAGGGAAGATAAAGTGCTTCTCAGATAAGGTCAAGTTAAAGGAGTTTATCATCACCAAGCCATTATTACATGAAATGTTAAAGGGACTTATCTAAGAAAAAGAAGATAAAAAATATGAACAGTAAAAATGACAGCAAACTCACAGTT
Source organism: Desmodus rotundus (assembly GCF_022682495.2). Lineage (NCBI taxonomy): Eukaryota > Metazoa > Chordata > Mammalia > Chiroptera > Phyllostomidae > Desmodus > Desmodus rotundus. The sequence goes on along the minus strand of NC_071389.1, from coordinate 4,498,713 downwards.
ATAAACAACGACACCTAAAACCAAAACAAAAGAAAACTAAGCAAACAACTAGAACAGAAACAGAACCACAGAAATGGAGATCACATGGAGGGTTATCAATAGGGGATTGGGAGGGGGAGAAAGGGGGGAAAGGTACAGAGAATAAATAGCATAAATGATAGGTGGAAAAGAGACAGGGGGAGGGTAAGAATAGTGTAGGAAATGTAGAAGCCAAAGAACTTATAAGTGTGACCCATGGACATGAACTATAGGGGGGGAATGTGGGAGGGAGGGGGTGGGCAGGATGGAGTGGAGTGAAGGGGCGGAAATGGGACAGCTGTAATAGCATAATCAATACATATAAAAAAATAAAAAAAGAAATACGAGTTAGTAAATACCAACAACAAATAAAACTGATCCTTACAAGCAGCACTGCGTTCAGTAATACTGTAAAAGCCCAAGGCAGTTTTCTGAATGCAGTTTCTACAACTACAACATTGCATACATTGGAGAACTCTCATGCCATCCCGAACAGCTCTAATATGCAGGTAAGGCCAAAGACAGGCCTAAGACATTAACACTAAGAGCAGCAAATATACAAGGCCCTCCACTTAAAAAGTCACCTAGGGTTTGCTTGTTTGTTTAAAGAGAGGAGAAGGGAGAGAGATAGGGAAAAAGAAACATCAATGTGAAAGAGAAACATGGATTGGTTGCCTCCTGTATGCTCTCTGACCTGGGACCCAGTCCGAACCTGCAACCTAGGCACTGCCTCGACCAGGAATTGAACTCGTGACCTTTTGGTTTATGGGATGATGCTCCAACCAACTGAGCCACACCAGCCAGGTTGTCACCTAAGTTTTAAGACCCCTTCCCCCTCCCCCCTCAACACCAGTACCAAAAGTTTCTTACATGCAAATTTCTTAGCTGCTTCACTTATACAAGGGAATCAGCCAATCTTTCTTAGATTACTCCAATAAAAACTGGACCACTGCCCAAACATCCATATAGTTTAGACTATCAGAATGAAGAGATTCAAGCCTCTGCTCCATTTTAATGGGAACAAACCCCCTAAATGGGAATAACTATAGGATCATAGCACTTGCCACCAAAATGCAGTGCCTGCTTATAATCTGCATCTACTCAAGGACAAGTTATTAAGAGAAAAGGTACGGCACTTAAATGTCTGTCCTTTTACTCGATGTTGCCAACCTCCGAGTATTTACATTTCTTATTCATGTATAAAGGTGTACCAGTGAAAGGAACACCTGAAAACACTGTAGTATTAAATATGTAAACTTCATATTAATGACAAGGTCTTTCAAGTAAAAAGGATTCTATTAGAAACAAGTAGGTTCTAGCCTAGCCTGACTCACAAACTATGACTGTATGTCACAAGGTAAAGAGGACGACAAAAGTTTCAATATGAAATATGACAGGAGTTACAACTGTGTTTCTAGGGAAAAATGGAAAAGGGAAGCTGTATTAAAAATTCTATTATTGGTAATGAAAATAAGCTCAGATACTTTTCCATGTGTTTGAAAAATTCTGCAATAATTTGCAAAACAAAATCAAATCCTAAATAGTGAAACAATTTGCAACTTTAACAGAATAAAAATAACATTATTTTAAGAATGAACGTGACACACAGGCTTAGGATTCTGCCAAGTCTTTCTTATTGTAAACAGCAATGCTTCCTAAACTGTACTATGCATGCAAATCACCTGAGGAGCTTATTAAAATGCAGATTATGGTCCAATAGGAATGGACAGAGCCTGGGAGTCTGTAATTTTCACAAACTCCAGGTGATGTGATGATACTGATCTAAGAACCACACCTGAGCAATGAGGACACATAGCATACTTTCTGCAGTGTCGTTATGTGGCTATAACGACACATAGTATTTGTCCTCAATAGTATCAACTTATTCAGGAAGTCCATGCTTTGTTATGTAACATCATAAGATTAAGTATTAATGAGGCTAGAAAATTGTTTACATAAGGTTATAATCTAAAGTTAAATAAAACTTCATGCTGAACATTCAAATTGAATGCTGGAGTAATTTTTAACCTCTTAATATTAACAGAATCTTGATTACTCAGTCTTAAAGCCCTTTCTCAATAGGAGTTATTCTTTGTTGGGAGAATATGCTCTATGCAAAAATATATTTTGCCTGGAGAAGTGAGCAATTAATATTCATCAGTTACATAATTATTTAATAGAACTCATTCCCAAAAATATGGCTGAGAAAGGTGGTTGATTTTCATGTTATTTCTCAAATTAAAATTTCAAATCTCTAATACTTTTCATGCTACTACCCAAAGTTAAAAAACAAAACAAAACAACAATAAAAACCTAAATATCAAAACCATTTATCTCTTCCCTGGGCTCTTGGTCCCATTTTAAAAAATTGACACATTTTCAATAGAGAAAATCAAGATAAAAGACAGACTTCCATTTTCAGAAGTCACTTTCAACTCCGCGCTTTCCGTTTTACTACAAGACTGGATATTACAAGAACCTTCTCTCTGCTCTCCCTGGTGTTCATGCTGCTCAACAGCATTCCGGACCTCGGCTTGGATGCTTTCATTTCTCTCTTTAAAAGCCTTCAGGGGGGATCTGACCCGTGTGGCTTAGTTGGCTGGGTGTTGTCCCGCAAACTGAAATGTTGCCAGTTCAATTTCCAGTCAGGGCACATGCCTGAGTTGCGGGTTTGGTCCCAGGTCAGGGCGTGTACAAGAGGCAACCAATCAATGTTTCTCTCTTACATCAATGTTTCTCCCCCTCTTTCTCCTTCCTTTCCCCTCTATCTAAAAATAAACACATAAAATCTTTTTAAAAAGCCTTCAGGAGGTCCCCAAATGCACTCTTTGGAGAGAATACAAGGTCCCCCAAAGTCAACCTGCAAGCCATAATTCTGGCCTAATTCCTATTGCATCTCCTCGTGCAACCTCCTTCCTCCCCAGCCACACTTAATGCACTTGCTGGGCACATTTTTGCAATTTCCTGTCTCCATGCCTTTGCTTGTGATATTTCCTACAGCTGGAAAGCCACTTTTCCTCCACCCTCTCAACCATGGCCTGACAAAAAAATATATCCTTCCTTCAAAGTTCAGTTCAAATACACACCTCCAAAGGGCCTTCCAGAAGCCCTTAGCCTCTGTGCTGAGGGGCCTGAACCTTCAACAAGGAGGGCCCTGAGCACCTGGCAAATGGTTCACCTTCCCTGCTGAAATGCTGGATTCCTGCAGGGCACAATGGCACCTTGCTTCCCTCTGTAGACACTCTACCCATTACAGTGCTCAGTGCATATACACAATTTCTAAAAACTGAACTACATGGAATGTTTAGTTCTGAAAATGGGAAGTGGGAGAAAATTATCTAGTATAGTAAATATTAATGAACCAGCAACTAGGTTTACAAATAACATGAGCGTAATTTCTATTGGGCTGGGTGCTCAAAAATAAAACTACAGAGATGAGAAAGGTAGTTAAGGATGAACACTTTTTCACCTTCTCCCTCCGAAGGCTAATTACAACGCTGAGGGCACCTCCTCTCTCTACAAAGTCAGAGCAGATCAAATTGTCTTCTCACTAATGTTAGCTCCATCTGAGACAGGTCACTGTGTAAGTGCTCCCTGTCTCCAATCCAATGCTGGCTAAATTTGTCTGAGCAACAGCAGATAGAGAGAGCCATACACAAAGGCCAGCCAGGATTCAAGGGACGATCATCCAGGTATGAGACACTGGAAGTCTTGGTTCAGACAACACAAACATGTTTTTGGCGTGAAAGAAAATGAATGTCACTGTCATCTGAATAATCATCTCATAATTTTGAAGAAAACTGCAATGTATATAAAAATTAAACAAAACACAATTTTGGGAACACCCATCCATGACTTTGTATTATTCTTAACATGGCTCCCTTCCTGGTAATTTAAAGTCAGCTCTACCTGGGCTCTCATTTTATCAGGTATGACTTTAGCATCAGAGAGCATGTAAATCATCAACCTAGAGCCCCTGGAAGTTCTGAAAGCAGAACCCAAGGGGCTTGGCTCCACTCATCCTCTCAGAGCTCAGCAAGGGGACACTCACTGTGATTTACACAAATGTACTCACACCCAAGACTCTGCTGTGGTTTAGGTCCAGTCGTGTTGTAAGAGAGAAGTGCACAGCCAAGGGGAATTTGATACACTCAACAAAGATTCTTTACTATATTTTACTGCTAATTATACATCTTATAAGAATACTGAGGGAGGCAAATGGTTATAGAAAAAGATAATAAACTACAGGATATCTGTACGACCATGGCACTAAATATTTAACTTGCGGTTATTCTCTTGGGTACCATGAGGTTAACATGTAATACTCACTCAACTAAACCTCTATAAACAGTTGGTTTTCCACAATCATAGCCACTATTCCCACTTCAGTGGGTAGCAGTGTTCAGAGAAAAACCAGTTTTGTGCCTGTGTAATAAACACCAGAAACCAAAGAGCTGTGAAAGCCATTTATGCCCAGGCCCATCAGGAAATTATGTCTGCAGAGCTCACTGAAGGGACCAGTAAGAATGAAATCTCCTCAACAAAGCTTCAAGACAAAAATACATCCCTTAAGCTAGGCACTGCCCTTCACTCCTTCCCAATTTTTCAACTAAAAGGGTTTTTGGCAAGGTAGATTAATGAGAAACAGGTAATTTTGTTTTACACAAACTCAATTTTTCTGTAAGTGGAAAGTAACTGTACTTTCACAGCGTGTGGCTACTCTGTGTAGTATTGCGGGTAGATGAGAAGAATAGTCATTTTCAGGTATTTTTTAGGCACTCCTTATAAACAGTATCTCATTTAAATTCTCAAAATTATTCCCAGGAGTAGAAGGATTGGCCTGTTTTACAGACACAGACATTAAAGGACAGAGAGGCTGAATAACCTGAGTAAGGCTCTAGAGCAGGTAAATGGCAAAGGAGGCAAGAGCCGTCATTTTGCTCTTGGCACAGCAATAGCCCAAAGTGTGCAAACAGTTTACAAAGATTATTTGTAGCACCTATAAAATTCTCACTCAAAGAAACACCATTTTTGAGAAAATAATTTCCCAGTCCCTGTCAGGATTTGCCCTCAACTTCCCAATAACAGTGCAAAGGAGACCGCACAGTCAGAAGAGATCAGCACGTACTACAGTTACTGGTGAGACCAAGAATAGAGCACAGGCCTGCTGACCCTCACCCAGGCCCAATCAGGCATGTTCTTTGGATGCTGACACCCTTCTGAAGTTTCAAGTCAGTTGAGAATAGCAAAGAAATGAGTTAATAATTCTGATAAATAGAAGAGAATACGGAAAGTATCTACGGATTGGCTATAAAAAGAGGCATGACCACATGAAGATTTCTACCAAGGAAGTTTTCAACCAAGAACACTGCTGCCTGCATATTTCCTCAGCTTCCACAGCAAAAAAAATGAAAAAGAACCTTTGTCCTTCCCTCCCTGTAAGTTGTGAATGATTACCTTGCTTATGTAGATAACTAAGGAAAATATGAGTGCCTTTCCCAGCTGATTAGAATACTTACAGATTTACCCTACTACCAAACTCCTCCAATCCTATGCAAAAGACAGCCAGACACAGGAACAGTTAGCCAATGTTAGCCATAATACATCTTCTGGTGCTGCAAACAACAGTCCCATTAGCTCCAATGGCCCTGCCCTGAAGAGGCTGAAACAGGAAGACTGCTGGGTGTTACTGAAGTAAAGAGAGAGAGCCATGTGACTGGGAAACCAAGACGGTGGAGAAGTGATGAGGAAGGGTCTCAGGAAAGAGGTGCCTGCAAAAGACCAGAGCGCCAGCTCGAAGACTTGATGTACTAACTTCTCTGTGGTGAGAAAAGGTTACTTATTGAGTCTGACATCATCAATAAGGAACAACCAAGAGCAAGAAGAAAACCAGTCAAAGACTCTTTCTTACCTAGGTTACTGAGGTTTCTACATGGGAGTTAGAACTAGATAAAATTGGCATTTCCAAATGCTAGACTGAATTTTAGGATTAATGCTTACTTTTGCTATGATCAATTAATTTTTTAAAATAGAAAGATAGAAGTTGTTGTCGAGTGATACTTTGCATCAGATTCTTCATGGTTTCCAAGTTTTAGCAAACCACATGGTTTCCAAGTTTTAGCGAACCTCAGTACAGGGACAGGTAACACTTGAGTCAAGAGGTTATGAGGTAGCTTGTCACATCAAGTCAAAGCTACTCACTGACATCTCTCAATTTCACCCCAATTTAGCCAAACCAAAATTCCCATACTTGGGTAAAGTCATTTTACTTTTTAAAAGTATCTATCAATCTTCAAATAACGGAAATCCTCAAAAAACTTTCCTTCACTGTTCTCCATTCAATACCTCCTTCCAATTTTTCTGGAAAGAGCAAAAAATAAGTTGGTTTTATGGACTGATTACATAATAAATTTATTTTAATGTATGTGAACACTGTTCTCCCTTTTTATCACTTTTTTTAAAAGATTTTATTTTTTCATTTTTAGAGAGAGAGGAAGAGAAGGAGAAAGACAGGGAGAGAAACATCAATGTTTGGTTGCCTCTCGTGCACCCTGTACTGAGGACCTGGCCTGCAACCCAGGCATGTGCCCTGACTGGGAATCGAACTGGCAACCCTTTGGTTCACAGCCCTCACTCAATCCACCGAGCTACACCAGCCAGGGCCCTTTTTATCACTCTTAAAATGACTCATCTCTCGGCATATTCAGATATATAACAAATATTAAAAGTTTAATCTAGTTATGATTGATGATGCAAACCACTGATTTAAAGGAGGCTATACTTGAAATCTCAGAACCTGTCCTCCCTGTTATGGTACCATTGTTCTTAAGGTACTATACAGAAAGTGTCTAGAAACAGTTCATTAAAAAATAAATAAATAAAAGAATCAAAATTGAGTAAGAAAAAGAATCAATAAACACCCAATTAGAAAACCAAAAAACAAATAAAACAAAACCACCTACCTATTTTTACAATGAATATTCTTCATCCATCTCCCCCTTCCACTCCTGGAGAACATGTCTAAATATTCACCCCCACCACAAGTCCCGAAGAGCACTTGTGACTGGACTCTGCTTCAGCCACAGATACTGGGAAGTAGCTGGTTCTATTCCACCCTGCATCTCCCCTACTCCTTAGCCTAGCCAGAGGAGGACACTCCCTGATCCACCTCCACTAGCACCTGGAGGAAATTACAGATAAGTGAGGCAGAATCCCTGGACAATATTCTCTTCATACAACTTTACTCTGAAGTTTTCTTAGCAAACCCTCCTACCCCAAGTTTAGGAAGCGTACTCAACAGATCTGACTCTCAGTTTTGTGAAATATCATAGGAATTTTTTAAAGCCCCATTTAAGCAATTTATAACAATTCTTGTGCATCCATCAAATGAAAACTGCAAACTTTTAGGGCTGGAAAATTAAAGAGTTAAAACTATTCTTCAAACCACTGTAACAGTAAATACAGGAAAAGTCCCAATAGAATTCAAAGCATATGAGCTACAAACCACATCAACCAAATCTGAACTAGTGATAAACGACATTTCCTATTCCAGCCACTGTATTTAAAATTAGACGTTAACTTCCCAATACCCCAACACCCACTCCCACCCTCTAACTTAACCCTCTCTTGCCGAAGACCTGTTTGTTCTTACAACAGAAGTCCACTTTCTTCAGGGAAATAGGCATAATCTGTCACTTTCTATCTAGAATCCTGAGCTAGAACTAAATGTGAAGGAAGTAAAATGAATAGGATGCTAAAGGCCAGCCTGAAATCTGAGCACAGCGCAGGGTTAAAGGAAACCATTTCATAAGATCAAGTGTGGAGAAGCAGCAGGAGCAAAGAGGAAAAAATCAAGTTACATAAAGTCCAATTGTACTCACTGTTTCCTTATTGGGAAGCAGCTCCTTTCGGATTCTGAAGAAGTTCTTGCCGTACTGCCTGAGCCCCTTAACGAAGCGTTTCTGTGATAAAAAGAAACAACAAATAGGATGTAAAAACCAAAAACAAAACAGGATGTCAGCAAAGCAAAGATATCTGCAATCAGCAGAATAACAACCGCAAAAACAAAAAAGTCTTAGCGAGGGAATACCACTGGTCTAGGATGCGGGACCCACCACCAGGGCAGGCCCCCCACAGCTTTTCTCAGAACCCCAAGCCCACACCTCACACGGGCTCAGGCAAAGGACATCTACGTCTGAGGCTCGGAAGCAATCTGTGCCCTCTGTGCTACCAGTCTACGCACTGGTTCACCGAGGTATAAACAACAAATATACTCCGTGTTTCAATAAAACAGGATGATTGCCTGCCACCTCAGAACCAGGCTTCCCAGAGTGTCGAGCAGAAGGGCGAAAACAGAACCAAATCTGGAGAGTTTTCTACAGAAGGGCACCCTAGAGGGTTGAAAGGCCCTCTCCTTAATCTGAGGAATTCACTAGGACGGCACCGACATCAGAAGCCCACTGGGAGCCTGAACACCAGTTGGCCTGCCCCGCCATCTCCGTCGCGAAAAGCCACTCCAGGACACCACATAAAGAACCATCAGCACCCCTTCCTTCTTCCTGAAGCCCCTCACCGAACCCCCCCCCCCCAATTTCCTTAGCAGCCTGGAGACTTTCACGTTGTCCCATGGCTCCCGGGCAGCCCGTCCCCGCCCCAGTGGGGGGCAGCCCCCGGTTCCCCCGGCTCCCACCTCGGGCTCCGGGCCCGAAGCCCAATGCCTGGTCCTGTGCGGCCGACCTGCCACTGCACGTCCCGGCTGGGTGGGCGCGGGTGGCTAGGCAGCCACAGGTACGCGGGGCCAGCGCTGAGGCCACTTAGGGTCCCGAGCAGCGAGAGGCCACGCCTGTCACCCACCTCTGGCTCCAAAAATCGCAGGCAGGAGGCAGCCAGGGTGGCTCGGTGTGTGAGCGAGGCGGGCCGCGCAGCGCGGGGCGCAGGGCGCGGGGCTGGGGCCACCGCTGCCACCGGGGGAGGAGGCTGGAGCAGCGCGCAGAGCCCAGCGCGGCCGGGCGGCTGCAAAAGGCGGCCTGGATTGCCGCGCTGCCCGCCGGCCTCACACTCCGTCCCCCGCCCCGGGGCTCTGCGCCAGAGCCTCCCAGGACTCGGGCGCTGCCATCTCGGGTCCTTCCTTCTGTACAGCAGAAGTAAATTCCGACGCCGAAGCACAGAAACTTCCTCCCTACCACTGCGAGAGTGAGCAGAGGGTGCCTACCGGTCTGGGGCCGAGCCGGGACTCGGGGCCCGTCCCAGGCCGCTCCTTTTCCAGTCCTCCCTCCCAGCGGGCAGAGTCAGCAGCGCTACTGCCAGCCGTCCACCAGCCCTGGGCTGCGAAATGGGAGGCCAGCCCGACGACCCCGTGGTCCCTTCCGGCCGGTATTGTGGGCGGCTGCTCCCAGCGGCCCAAGCATTAGGCTGCACCTCGCAAGGCCCAGTTCACAACGAAATCACCGCGGAAGCTTCCCAGCCAATAAATCACCTGCCCACCGGGAGGAGAGTCCCTCCCATTCCCCGTGTTTGAGACCAGCGGGCAAATTAGGTGAGGAGCCAGACTTGGCCTGCAGGACTGATCTGCAACCTCCTACTCCCTTCCCAGAGGCTCTGCATTTTCAGATTTCAGCCCTTTCTAAGATGACTCATCATTGTCAGTTTTCAGTATAATTCTTATACCTCAAAGGAAAAGTCTGTCAAGGCACAAAAAAAGAAGCAAGCCCTCCTCTAGTGTGGAAAAGAGTGACCTCAGGTACTTAACAAAAGTATTCTTCTTAGGATCAACTTGCAACCCTGACTACCTGCAAGGCATCTCCCCTGGGGGTATGGAGAGGGAGGACGCTGCCCTGCCCTCAAGGAGCGCCATAGCAGACAGGTAAACAGATCAATCTCTGGGCCCTTAGAAAAGCATCAGAGGAACAAAGGGCTGTGGGTGGGGCTAGGAAGAGGAAGCAATTTACACTGCTGGTGTCTTAGAGGAAGTGACAAGGAAGAGCATGAGCCTGCCAGGTGTGCTCAGCAGGGCTTCAGGCAGAGGTGTCAGTCAGGAAGGGGATACAGAACATTCTGGGAATTACAAGGAGGACAGGATGTGCAGAAAGGAGTGTCAGCAGGTAAGACTGGAGTGGCAGGAGAGGAGAGATCAGGTTGCAGAGAGCCTTTCAGGCTCAACCGAAGGCTTATGGTATTAACTGTAGATGGGTAGAGAAGTTCAAGCCCGAATGGTCCAGGAAAAAAGCCTGGGTAAGAACTGCTCCAGTGGCCGTGTGGCTGTGGCCTAGGGACAGACCCGCTGCAACAGAGAGACTAAATGGGCTGGTGGGATAACCCAGGTGTGAGATGAGGAAGGCCCGACCTCAACCTCCGCCATCAGAATTAATGCTGCTTCAATGCACTCTTTTAAGTATTTCCTGAGTACCTAGCCCTGGGAAGAATTTAAAAGTGGCCATGGACCTTTATTAAAATTGACTCATTTTTAGCAGATAAGATAAATGTGTATGGAATCCTTACAGAACAATCTGAGACTTAATTCAGCCAAGCATAAATTAATGAAGTGCAGCTCCTTGGTGCAGCAGGAGAGCCAAGAGGGGTGGACTGTGTAGTCCAGAATGCCTTACCCAAGACGGTGAGGCGGGGCCAGACCACGAGAACAGACAGCATTTGCAGAGGTAGAGGGGTTTGGAAGGTCCTCCATGAAAGACAGGAGGTGGAGGATGAAAACTGGTTATAGGACAAGAGAGTCTACACAAAGTTGAGGTGGGTGACCTGGCGTGAGTCATGGTGGAATGCCAGGACCATGTGATCTGAAGGTGGGCTAGATGCCAAAGGACACAGAACAGGGTCACTAGGAGAGGGGGGCACAAATGGAGGTGGCATCTAAAGAAGGCTGACTCTAGAACATCAGGTTAACGTGGTGGGGCTGAGCAAACCTGAGTTCAGATTCTGATTCTGCTACCTGTTATGATGTAATCCTTGAACATCATCCGTTCAAATAATAGTTATTAAGTACCTATTATATGCTAGGGTCTTACATATATTAATTTGAAATTGTTATAACCTACAAATAAGTACTATTATCATCTCCATTTCATTTATTTATTATATTATTTTTAAAGAGTTTATTTTTAGAGAGAGGGGAAGGGGAGAGAGGGAGAGAAACATCAATGTGTGGTTGCCTCTCGCACGCCCCCTGCTGGGGACCTGGCCTGCAACCCAGGCATGTGCCCTGAACCAGGAATTGAACCGTGATCCTTTGGTTCACAGGCCCACAATCCACTGAGCTACACCAGCCAGGGCGATTATCTCCATTTTAAAGACAAGGAAGCTGAGGCACAGATGGTTAAGTAACTAGACCAAAGTCACCCAACGCCTCAGAGGAAGACAGAATTCAAACCCAGGCTCCAAAATCCATGCCCTGCACTGCCACACTCTGTAAAATGGAGGTAAGAGTCTACAGATATAACCATTTTCACTCATGGTACCATTATCTGTGACTCTGCCCTTTCCTGTTAGCCCCAACATCAAATCACCAAGTCTTCAGTATTCTTCCTAAGAAAGGTCTTTGAATACCCTCCTTTCTTTCCATTCCAGTGCTAGTCCAGGTCCCTTATCCCTCTCTCCTACTAGCTAACCTATTAACCCAGCTCCCCCATCCAGCCACGTATTAGCCTCTGCAAGGAATTTTTCATAGCCACCGAGTTAATCGTGAGTCCTCTCATCCTGCCCCTTTCCCCTACCTAAGAGTAGCTCTTTGACCTATTTAGGGTGGTTTTTATGCCCCTTAGTCCCCAATTCAGGGGCACTCCAGGATCCTATCACTGTCTACCTTTCTAACCAGACATCCCCTGATGCCAATTAGCCCACACTGCAACTGTCTGAACTCTGGACTATCTTTTCTACTAACATCTATAGCCTACCCAAGATATTTCCACTTTACCTCAAGCCCAAGTTCAAATCCCTTCCACTCCAAAATGAAATTTCCCCGACCATTCCCTCCCATTCATCTGGCATTTATTTGTATAAAGGCTCATGCTCTAATAGAGTCTACATGCTCTGAAACACAGGCGCTATATCTTACACCACTTCACCTCCTGACAGTATTAGGCAGTTGGAGCTCCCATGTTTTTGATATGTAAAAGTGAGATAAACCACAAAATGATGAGCCTGGACTAGGGTGGTCACAGTGGAAATAGACCATTAAAAGTCAAAGGGTTCATTCTGAATTGTGATAACAGAGTTGACTTTCTTGCCTCCATGACACAAAACTCTCCTGATTTTCCTCTTATCACCTGGCTTAATTCTCTATTCAACCTCCAAATGTTAGGGCTTTCCAAGGCTTTGTTCAAGGCTTTCTGCTCTCCAAACTCCCTCCCAATGTTACCTCCCACTGCACCCTTGGCTTTAAATATCATCCAAGATGCTCACAACTATTTCTAAGCCTAAATCTATGGTCTAGGCCCATTGGGAACACTTGCTTGAATGTCTCAGACATTTCAAATTAACTGCCTCCAGAAATATGATTTTGACATCTGGTGGTGAACACAGACCACTTCTGTCAATGTATTTCAATGACTATGCTATCAAGTGCAAAGTACCACTGGCTCCACGTTTAAAAAAAAAAAAAAGGAAGTAAAAGCTTCATGTGGCCTTCACTGTTACTTCTCTATGGAAACCCACAAGGCCTCAAAACTGGTAAAACATCTGCTTCTCAGAGACCAGCCTTTACCTTGTGGTTTACCAGAAATGGAAAGTAGCCTTTAAAATTGAAACCAAGCCAATCCTCTCAGAGCAGTCAATGATTATGTCAATATGTTAAATAGGCTTTCTGAGGCTGTAATCTCCTTTCCCTATATTAATTCATCTCTTTTCAAATGAAAACCTTGAAGTTTTTAAGACTTCACACCTTAATAATTAACTCTACTGACTTCAAAATATACAGGTACAGGCATACCTTGAAGATATTGTGGGTTGGGTTCCAGACCACCACAATAAAGCAAGTATTGTAATAAGTAAGTTGGAATCTTTTTGTTGGTGGAGGGTCTTGCCTTCTATTTGTATTTAAAAAAAGAGGGGGAGTGTGGCCAACATCTGTGAAGTACAATAAAGCAAAGCACAATAAAATGAGGTCTGCCTATATGCTTAGCTTCTAAAAAACAGCACACAGACGCGGTCTGTTTCTTAGTAGCTGAGCTAAAATTCGGCATTTCTAGTGCTGAAATTCCAGGCCTCATGAATTATATCTATGTCCCTTGGCTTTTCTGTCCCTGATGGTGTACAGATATTAGAATGCTAGGATGCCAAGGATGATGGAGAAATAAGACTGTGCTCATTTACAAGGCGGTACTTCGGCTGGGTCACCGCTCTGTGAGTTCAGCTGCCCTGCTTTTTACACTCCAGAGACCTGCGGTCCCGCCACTCTCCAGAGCACAAACTGATGCCTCGGGGTGTTTGTTACCAGTTAACCTGACTTTGTGCCTTTGGGAGCACAAAACAAGTCTTTTAATTCTGAATCCCCACAGCCAGATGAGATCCAAATATAAATATAAATTTATTTATGGCAAGGAGACTATGCTTTGTTTTACAAACCTAAGTTGTGGCTATGCTCTACTTTTTATTTTATTTACTGAAATATATTTTGACATATAACACTGTATAAAGTTGAGGTGTACAACACATTAATTTGATACACATATATTGTAATCGGATTGTCACTGTAGTGATAATTAGAGCCTCTCTTATGTTACATAATTATGCTCCAGTTTTCAGACAAATTGCTATCATTTGCTATTATTAAGCTAAAATTTCACATCGGCATCAGGAGTTACCCACCTATACATTCCTAATTGAGAGTATTTAATTCCTGGCTCTAAAAAACGGGAGTTACCCAAGCATAGTATTTACTGTTAAACTGGGTTTTAATAGAATCTAGAAAGCTCCATTTCTCATTTTTGGTAGAATGGAAAGAACATGAGATTCAAATTCAGAAGTCCTAGGATCTAGTCTGCTTTTCTGTTCCATAAAGGAAATTCTGACATGATTGTTTATAGACACAGCCACTTCTGAAACGGGAAATACTTAGTAGGAATAAACATAATTGGGTCAAAATGCAGTAACATTTTCTCTTATGATAAAGTAAACATTGAAAAGTTCCTGATGCTACTGCTGAGCCTGCCCATGTCAGAGCCCCCTGAGTCCTGTGCCCATCACCCACCCAGATGCTGACCCTCTCCACCCTCGAGATGGCCAGGTGTGCCTCAGGGCAAACAGCTTCGCTGTTCTGGATCCTGACGTGAAATAGGTAGGGAAACAGCACCCTGCACAACAGTGAAAACGACTGACACTGAGTAGTGCTAGGATATGTCTTAAGGACTCTAGGTACACTGACTCCATGAAGCTTCATTTCACAGATGGAAATCTCCATTTCACTGATGGAAAAACTAACCACGTCACCAAATCCCTGGACCAGGAGGAGAGGGTCAAGGGAGACAAATGCAAACAACTAGGAACCTCAGAGATGGGGTGAGGCCCAAGAATGGCGTCAAGGACAGGGTGCAGATCATGGCTGCAAAGAGCATTTGTTGCTGGGTTTGTTTGCATTTCAAGATTGTAAGTGTTCCCCCCAAAATCTATAAATGTAGAAGTAAAGGCTATATTCTCGTAACAATTTATTCTCGCCTCAGTGTGTTCATCTAAACTGGCAAAAAAATATCTGCCTATCTGTTTCAAAAATTTTTTTTCTGAACATCAAATTGGATAGCAAATAGAAGTGCACTAGAGTGGGAGTAAGTCCTTCAAAAAATAAGGTGTACTTATCTCCCTCATCTGCACATGAAACTCCCAACATGGTTCATCTCAAGGGCTGGATCTACCCTGTGCCTGCAGCAGAGAAGACAGGCAGGAAGATGGGTCTATGCCTCATAAATGGCTAAAAGATAACTCTGCATTAACCCCTGGCTGAGAGCTTTCAAAATTAACTCCCTCTGGTGAATTTTAACTAGTACATCACAGTCAGAAACTCACCAGGACTTCTGAAAAGCAACGTCTACTCAATCCTCTTACATATAAGTGTTTGGAAAATACTGTCGGTATTAAAATGATTCCCACTGTGAAAATGGCTGCTTCTGCTCTACCCTGTTTTCTGCACAAAATTTTATGTTAATAACTCACTGGTTCTCAGGGGACTGAAGAACATGCATATTTGCAAGTAAGCAAACCACAGTGTGCCCCCATCCCCTCTTCCGCCCTGCTAGAGATATAAAAGTGTAAGCCCACAAGCCAGGCAGGGAGTATGAGGAGCATGCCCACTGCTCTTGTCAAAGCCAAGAGCAGCAGCATCATATTGAAGAGTGTCCTAAATGTGGGCCTATGTTAATGAGTAAGATGAAAAAAAGAGAAGACTGATGCCAAGCAGACGAAATGAAAGCCTTTCCAAACACCTGTATTACACAATGTCTACCTACCTGCTCATCAATCACTCTTTCTGAACAACTGCTAGATGAGAACCTGTAGCATTTCATCTCTATAATCCTATTTGTTATAGATTCCTGTCACCCCATATTTAAAACACTTCCTGCTGGAGGTATGCTATTGATGATGCTTTGAAAAGTATCATTTGTTTTTGGTTTTAATTATTTAACACATTAATGAAACGGTAACTGAGTAAGGCATTACTTTTTTGATAAACACCACCCAGAACCAACTTGCGTGGGAGGAGACATGCCAGCAATCATGGTGGGCATTTCCAAGAGTTCTGACTATGTTGTTCCTCATTTCTGAATCCACTTTGTAAGTACACTCTGAACTTATTAGCATTATGCCAGGATAACTACAGTAGTTATACCTGGATTTTCAACTGTGTGGGAGGCCGGCACCTGCAATCCTTGAGTTGTTCAAGGGTCAACTGTAGTTAACAGTTTCATTAAACTAGTTATAGTTTTTTTTTAAAGCAAACAGGATAATTTTAAAATAGCAACCACAATTTTACTGATGGTTCTCATCTCTCATTTAGATCTGACATTTTTCTCTAGCTCAAATGTGCACCCATACTTTCTATTCAGAGTAACAGCTTCTGTTGTCTCAGAATATCATAATCTCAACATGGACAGTGATGGGTCCTAGACCAGTCCTCCTCAAGAGAGGTGTCACTGGACCCATTCTACAGATGAAAAAACTGAGGTTTAGCTAAATTAAATACCCTGCCTAATCCATAGGTAATCAAGAAGGGTAGAGAGTAAATGAGATTTCAAAATAGAATTACTTAAAATCTAGGTACAGAAACATTCCTTTTATCTACTCATCAGAGGAATTAAAGGTTGTTATATTTTCTTTTTAAAAAAACCTCAAAAGCAAATTTTACATATACACATATACATACTTGCTCTTTGAAGCAAAAGCATGTGTCAGAGACTGTATGCTGCTAGAAATTTTCCCACAAGAGAACTCAGAGGGTGAATGGCTTTGTCACTAAGTGCCTGCAGCCCTGATGCAGCTCACTGCCTCTCTCAGGGCTCCCTCTGGCCTGTGTGTAAGATGGGCGCTGGGCCGCCACTGGCTATGGAGCCTTAGCAAACAGAGGCTGTCTCTAGTGCCTTGCCGCTTGGAGCCGCAGTGAGGGAGGGAGGCCCTTCCTAAGCAAAGACAAGAGGACAGCTACACTCTTTTCCGAAGAGACCCTCTAAGGCACAATATGTGCTGTCAATGGTCTTCTCTGGAAATTCAGAAAACTCGTCAAAGATACCTTTAATGTTAGATAAATCCTAGTTTTAGCAAAAACAAGACCTGTTTCCCCCACCTCATCCCAAAAGATTTGACGGTGCTTAGCACAGAAGCCCAAATGCAAGCCTGACCATTTCTAAAATAAGTCCTCTCTAGGGTCAAACACAGTAGCTGTTCAGCTATCATGGAGAAATAATACCATAGCATTCTCTACCCCATTTCCTTTCCTTTCAATCTTCCAAAGGCCCAAAACACGAGAGTGAGAACTAAGGAAGGTAGGTGTTAATGTGATCCTGCCCTGATTCTTCTACGTCCCTTACTTAGTTCACAAGTAGAGCATCCGTGATAGCTGCCAGCTCCTGGGTTCAATCACTGTTCTATCCACCCTCCGCCTCTGCAAGATAACCTCTAACATAAAGGGTGACTGAAGTGCCTGGTACTAAGGTGTTTCGATTGGAGGCCAGCAGGAAGAGTCCAGCGGCCCTCCTACCCCCAGCTGACCCCTCAACTGATGTGCCTCAGAAACGTCTACAGCAGCCAGGCACTGCCACCCCTCGCTCCTGGCCACATCTGTAACAGAATCCGAGAACGGTACACTTGGAAGGAAGCTTTAGAACATCTTCGCTGGTCAGAACGCTTACTTTACAGATAAGGATCATGCATTACTTAAAACAAAACTAACTAAAACATACATACCCACAAAACCCTTTTATTTGTGGCAGACTATTTCCATCTCATCCTACATGCTGCTCTTCTGCACTGAGAGGTGGGTCTCTGTACCTTGCCCTTAAGCCTGGGTGACCTTTGTAATTGTTTTGACCAACAGGACAGAAGTGTCACTGGTGGTCTGAGGCTGGGGCGTATCTGCT
Organism: Desmodus rotundus; assembly: GCF_022682495.2. Classification (NCBI taxonomy): domain Eukaryota; kingdom Metazoa; phylum Chordata; class Mammalia; order Chiroptera; family Phyllostomidae; genus Desmodus; species Desmodus rotundus. The sequence continues at coordinate 4,481,125 of NC_071389.1, read as the reverse complement.
TGGCTCTCCCTCTCCAGGCATGGAGCCTGAGCCACCATAGTAGGTCGGCTATCCTGAAGCCACCATGCTGGGGAGACTACATAGGAACAGAGAGAGACACCACAGAAGCTCCAGCTCTCTTAGCCCCCAGCTGCTTGAGTCTTTCTGGCCTGGACTCGAGTAAAGAGGCCTTCAAGATGACTCCAACCCCACCTACCATCTGACTGCAACCTCATGAAAGCCCCCCAAATCAGAACCACACAGCTGAGACACTCCTAAATTCTCATCTCACAGAAACAGTGAGAAATAATAAATGATCAGTGTTGTTTTGAGGTAATTTTTTAAAAAGATTTTATTTATTTATTTTTAGACAGAGGGGAAGAAAGGGAGAGAAACATCAATGTGCGGCTGCCTCTCACCCCCCCCCCCCCCCGCCCCAATGGGGACCAGGCCCACAACCCAGGCTCCTGCGCCAACTGGGAATCGAACTGCGACCCTTTGGTTTGCAGGCTGGCACTCAATCCACTGAGCCACAACTGCCAGTGCAAGTTGAGGTAATTTTTATTGTTGGGAGTAATTTGTTTTACAGCTAGAAGGAACCAATATGAAACTCATTACAAAAACCACTAAAAACTGTAACTACAGTGTTAGTCAACTATTAATTAAATGAACCAGTAAACAACCTTCCAATTAGACTACCTCAATCTGTATGCCCTATCACTCTCTATAACCTGTTTTATTTTAATACACAGCTCTCATTACCATATGACATGACACACGATACTAAATACTTGAGGAAATTTGTTCACTTCTATATCCCAGCACTGAAAACAGCACTTGATGGGTATAGCAGGTGATCAACATCAATCATTGGCTGAATGAATAAATGAATCTATCTGGAGGTGAGCCAGCTGGGTTTTCCCAAAACACTTATTTGATTTCCCAGCCATTTGCCCTCCATCTTCACTCAAGTGTCTTCTGTTATGTGTTCACTGTTAAGTTTCTGACTCTCTAATTACTACTAACAAAATTACTTAACACCAACTTTCCTGTCCATTCAGACATACAAATCCCACCAGAGAAACCATACCATCCCACTCCATGATGCCAGCTCAGCACCCATAGTGAAGCTGATAATGAATTTTTTCAACACACCTGTATGCTAACCCCTTCCCAGGTGGTCTCAAATGTCAAAAAATTACTCCATTTCTCATTCAAAAACCACATGGCCCGTAAGAAAATGACCTCATTTTGAACGATTTACATTGCAACTGGGCCCACCAGCAAAGGCCACGGAGCCATCCTGTATGTCTGTCTATATGATGATTACATTGAGTCTCCTGGAATCTTTTTACTAGAGCAGACCTAACAAAGTATCACCACTTCGTGAATATCAGACCACACTTCAATGCATTTCAAGTCAAATGAGAACTGGCCAGTTAAGTAGCAGCATTAACAGATATAGAAATAGGGCCAGCAAAATATCTCTGGCCAATTATGGCTACCCAGCTACACCCAAATTAAAAATAACCCAACACTAACAACAGAACCCAAATGGGCATTACAGGCTCCTCCTCTCCCTGTGAAATCATCGTGGAGTCTCCCTGTAAATGTTCCTGTAAAGTGGCTCATAAACAAGTCATTAAAAAGTTAACCTTCTTTAACAAAGTAGATCTTAGCACAAAAGGAAAGAGGAATAAACTGGGGGGGGGGGGGGGGAGAATGTGGCTTCATAGATATTACAAGGAAATAAAAAGGGAAAAATCTTTAGCGAAGAAGCTGTCTGCAAATATTATAATTGAGTCTAAATTAGTGGCTGCCCAACAGATATTGAATATGAACCACAAATATAACTTTAATTTTCTAGTAGCCATATTTTTAAAAGATAAAATTAATTTTAATAGAGGAGCTTCTGTCTATTTTACTTTGATATATCTAAAATATTATCAATTCAACATATCATTATAAAAATTATTGCTGAAATAGTTTATGCTCTTTTTTTCCTGCTAGGTCTGCAAAATTCAGTGTGTATTTTACACTTATAGCACATCTCAACTGGGACTGGCACCTATCGGTACTCAACAGCCACATATGGCTGGTGGCTACCAAATCATACAGCACAGGTCTAGAATAATCCTTACTTCTTTCTTGTAAAGCATTAAAACACCCAAAGCACCAGAAGTTTTCTATTAGGGAGGTAAAATACATTGTTAGAATTTTGAACAATGATATCACATAATCCTAAATGAAATAAAGTCATAAAGGTCTGTTATTTTAAATTAAATGAAACCTGTCCTCCAGAAGAACTCAGGAAGTTATGATCTGCCCCCCACACAGGGAAAACTGAGGCCCTGCCAGCACCGGGGGCTCGCTTCAGCGCCTGTCATGGAAGGGCTCCTGAACTTTGCTTCTCCTTCGCCACCACATGACAAGAGCCAGGGTTTCTCATTTAACTGTTCACTTTACAGGATCTCTGAATAGGGAGGAAAAATCAATTATCTTTTTAGTAATGTAGGGGAATGGAGTGGGGGAAGGAGTGTATCTCAGTTACAAAATGCAAACCTGGTGGTAAGGCAGATCCCTGTCTAACTGGTGGTCATTGTTTCCTTTTTTATTACCGTTTGCCCTCGTGCTGTCTCCATGCAGGACAACTACCACAAAAGTGTCTCAAGGGAGAATCTCCACATCAGGGGCTGGTAATGGGCCCCACCACGAAGCTGCTCTGCTGGCTTTTGTTTGGAACAATAGCACTCCCATGATACCTCAGTCTTGCTGAAAATATTGGTATTAAGGGAGCATGAACACAGCTGTGTGTAAATTACACACACAAACAGATTAGATCTGTATATTTATAAGGAACACAAACATACTAATAGCACATTTACATACACAGTTGGATACACTGGGCTGCATGCAGAGTATGGTTTGAGTTTCAAAGTATTTCCTTACAATTTTACAGAATGAAATGCTTAAGAAATGCTTAGCTTACTTAGTCAGGCTAAGATTCTTCTGCTCCCTCCTCCTATGCAGAATGCCCCCCAAAATAAATTTCTCTTCACATTTACAATATGGGAGAAATTATTTGAAACTCTAGGAAAGAAAAATCTCATTGATAAAGAGCTCTCAAACTCACTTTTATAGTAAAAATAAATCAATATGGGATAATTTTCACAGTTAAAAAGTAATAATTATAAATTGGGGGAAGAGGGCAAGAGAAGGTGGTGTAGGCAGAAGCAGAAAGTGGGAAGAATCTGAAAGTTCAAAATTAATTTGTCCCAAAATGACAGCACTCCCTTCTCTACACAATAATGAATATACATACGAAGAGAAGGACCTGTTAAGACAGCATATAGTAAGGAAGTGTCTCTGGATTTTTCAGCTAATTTTGTAAAACAGGGAAAAGAGCAATCAGCATTTTATGGTCACTGCATTCAATCCAGATATGGACACAGGCACCAGGAAACCTGGCCTCTACTTCTCTGCCTGATTGTATCAATGCTTCAGATGACCCCAGGCGAGCCATTAACATTCCCTGGGCTAAGTTTCTTGTGGAAAGATGGCATCCCAAGTATCCTAATTTACCAGATAAAAGCACTAACTTTTCAAATGTTGAGTGTTCCAGGAAGATAAAAGAAGAAGAGTAATAATCCAACAAAGCAGAAATGTTAACCTATACATATGTGGATAGACACGTAATAATAACAAACTCACAATAGGCCTTAATTTTATTCTTTAAAATTTTTAGGGAAAAAAAAAACCCAACTGATATTCTTCATCTTGTTTTTTTTTTCCTTGATGCGGTTTATATAAACTCCTGGTTTAAAAAAGAAAAAAAAAGGTCCATTTCTGAGGCTTGGATTTACCGTGCTTACAGTTCCACCAATAAATCATCTCCCAATCTGGGCTTGGAAAAGCACTGGCCACGGTTTGATTGCTCCAGCCCCAGGTTGCCAGGCAACCAACACAAGGGGGAAGTCTAAGAACCGCTGACAGATAGCCAAGTGGCTGAAACAACAGACTTCTCTCTGTCAAAAATGTGTTTCAGAGAGCCACTTCCCCACCTCTGCTCTCTGCTAAACACTACACGATTGTAAAATCAAAATCAAAAGGCCACTGTAATAAAAACACTTCCTGTTCAATTACAAATTGTTAAAAAGCTGTGGGGAGGCCCAGATCACACTGTGTATGGCAACAGAAACGTGATACTGTAAATGAGATAAAGTCAGCACCATACGAGAAACCTGATCTAAATGCAGCTCTGTAGCTTGGAGTGAGGGGACCTGGTGCGTGGAGCAAATCAGCTGCTAAGAAAGCACCAGGAAGAAAATAATGAATGTTGAAATGTTAAAGAAACAAACCAAATAATAACTAAGAAGCTGTAGTTCCATATTTTTAATAATAAAACCAAGAACATTTGCATGCGTTGTGATAAACAATCTGGAGATAATGAAAGTTTGCTCCCTTTGGATTGGGTTTCTTGTGGTAGAATAGAGCAAGGAAGGCAGCAGACCCTCAACCACGCCCCCTGGCATATGGGCTGGTGGTGGGATTCCCAATTGCTTGACAGTAAACTGGATTACAGGAGTCACTAATATCCTTCAGGTAATGCCTGAGGTCTGACAATCTACTGCAACATTTGAAACACCTCTGGGGCTTGCCCTAGCCAGTAACATTGCACCACACGCCTGCTGCATGTCACTCCTATGCAGCACCCTTCCCTGAAACCACTTCACTGACACTGCCATCTGGGACTCTTTGGAGACTCTCTGTGGCTACTTGGAAGAGGCCAGCATTAAGAACTCAATTCATCATTTTTGTACTATGGGCCCTTTCTGGCAGCCTGGTAAAACCTAACCTCTTCTAAAAATGATTGTTAAATGCCCAAAATAAAGTATGTGGACTAAAAAGGAAAACAGTACTATTGAAATCCAGTTATTAAAACATTTTAAAAAAGTAAATATATATACTTCATTGACATTAAGTACAAGATCTCCCAGAGGGTTTGGTTTTTCTTGGGGGGTGGGGTGTTTTTCACTTTGTTTTACAGTAAGAGCTCAGACTGTAAACTCGGGGAAGGCAAGAACAGCAGGTTACTCATCACTTACATTACCAAAGCAATGCACAGCCTGGCTCCCTGCCCAAAGCTGACCAACCGGATCCTGGAAGATGTGGGTAATGCCCCCAGGCCGGCCGTCTGCACACCACCAAACCAGATCCCATGGGCCTGACTGTCCTTGGGTGCCCAGATGAGGACCTGGCAAGGAAGACTTGTAGGTCTATCTTCTGCAAACTGAGGCGTGCGGACACAAAAGATATTCTTAAGGGCCCATGGATTCAAATAGTTTTAAGGGAATTCATTTCCAGATCTCCCACTGTCACGTTTTCTTTCCTAAGTGTACCTGCCTGGAAACAAACTGTGGTGCGGAAGGTAAAGGGCCACCTTCCCTTCCACAGGCACCTTCCCCCCTCCCATCCAGAGGGCTGAGTGGCAGCCAGGTCCTCATGCAGAAACCCCAGGGCCCGGCACACAGACAGCCTCAGTTCACAACATGGGTGTAGATATTGGCACAGTGACTAGCTCTATGTTCACCATAAGAGCCTTAAACAACTCAGGTACTTTCTAATTTTGCTTTCAACAAAACTGAAGGAGGATATAATGGAGATGTCATCTGATAGCTTATTAAAAATATGTCTGAATATAAATTATATTTTTTGATTATGGAAGAAATTCAAATAATTAAATAACACTGTAGAAACAACTATCATTTCCATCTACTCGTTCATGTAAACAAGGTTTCTGAGCGTTTCTATCTAGAAATAAACAAGAATAAAATTGATACAGAACATGGTCTCATTTGAACAATAAGTAATACTCATCCAAGAACTAATGTGTTTAAAAATCTCAATCCATCTTATTTCCAATAATTAAAAAGTAAAATTTTTATCAACATTTATAATATCTTGTTTTGTTCACCTCTGCACTATTATGAAAATATCGTAATATTGGAATTTTTCTTTAGCACAGAGCTTTATTTCTAAAAGAAATCACAATATGTACACATATTTTGATACACGTACTTTTTTGGTTCAGGGTGTACGAAAGGCTAATCTGACACAGACTCTGAAACACCAAATGCTTTACATTAGGAATAAACCCTATGGGGCAGAACATTCAAATACTAGTTAGATAATTTAAAAGGGGAAAAAGATAAAGTGTAAATTTTACTACTAAAAAGGGGCCCATTTGTGTATTTTTAAAATAGATGATAATTGGTATAAATTGCAAGGTATTCAAAATACACTGCATATATTTAAGAGTGATGAGGCAGTTTTTCTTTCAAATGTCAATATTTGTAATATGTTAGAACTTATATCCTTACGATGAAAAAAGCATACACGAATTTAAACTTGGAAGGAAGTATATGGCTCTTACAGCAAAATTCTTTTAGGGCTTTATGGGAAAAAATTTTTAGCTTTGTGTCTGAAAGGACAGCACAGGAATTCTTGGGAGTGCCAAGCCTGCTTCCACACCTCAGGCAGGCTAATTAGACTCTGGTTTACTCTTAGTAAGGCAAACTAGGGTTACTAAAAACACTTTCCACAAACCAAGACAGGTGGCACCACTAAAGCTGGATTTATCAGGGTGATCCCTCTGAAGGTTACATAAATGTGTAACCACTGGGTTCTATACCTGAAACTAATACAATATTGTACATCAACTGTAACTGAAAAATAAAACAAATCATTTTTAAAATTTTTTGGTGTAACTGTTGTTCACTAAGGTAAAGACCATTCTTTATTTGAATTTCAAAACTGGTTCTGGCACTTCTGTATTCAAGAAGTGTCAAGAGCTCAGACTCCTCAGTATGCCAATTAAAGTGCTGAGCCACTTCCATCTGATCACTCTAGCCTCTGCTCCCACCACACCCAAGTGTTTGGATTAGAACTTGTGTTAAAATGGACTATGAGTTCATGGGGGAGACCGTGCTATGTTGAACAACGTCTACAATGAGTGCAAGGAGGAGCAAGGGGATGGCACTTGGGCTGCATATCTGCCACCACTGTCCTAGATTCAACTAGAGCCAGGCTCCTTCTGCAACCTGAACGCGCCTGCACTATCCCACCTCTGTCTCTCCTCGCACAATCCTCCATCTGGGGATCCCGTGCATTGACTGTCTCCATGGAGCTGTTCCTCACCTACCAGCGGTGTGACCTTGAACAAGTTTATTCACTACCTCATGCCTAGTTTTCATCCTCCTCCCTCTATGCTCCCATCCTTCTGTGGACCCCACCATGGAATTTCCAGCACTGGGTCCGGGCACTCAAGTCCATCACTACCATGAAAATCTCTCTCCTCCCTGTCCGGGGTTACCCGGCAGAGTCTTTTCCACATACAAATCATGCTTCTTCAACAATTCATGTTATCAGTGCCTGAACCTTCCAGGGCCAGAATGGGCCTACTCATTTAATTAACACTCTTTTTTTGGTTTTTTTTTTTTTTTTTTTTTAGAGAGAGAGAAAGAATCAATGACTTGCCCAGGGTACAGCATGAGGCACAGACTCAACCAAAAACAGGTTTGCCAATGCTTTTGTTTCCTATACCAAACTGTAATTACATTACCAGCAGGTAGTTTTCTACAGAGGAGAAGTTATCTAAGAAAAGAAGTGACAAGAGAATATAGGGGGAAAAAAGGAAGAGGGGGAACTGGAGTTTCTTGTTTTTGAGCATATTGCGAACTGAAAAATAACTGGACACAAGGACAGCAAACGTTTGGAGGAAAGCTTGTGCATCAGTGGTGGGTTTCTTCCCCTGGTTAACCTGGGTGCAGCTCTGAGACATGAGCTCAGCCTTCACAGCCTTCTCCCAGGCTGGTGGAACGCCCAGGCTGCTCTGACTACAGCAGGCAGGACTGGTGGGACCTTAACACGGGCTAGGACAGGTAACAGGGAAAAAGCTTCTTGTGGCCTAATAAAGGATGAAAAAGAAATGTTCTTTATAACGACGAGATGAATCATCTACCCATCAAGCTCCTTCATATTTTTTTTTCTTGCTTTAGGCTCTTAGGCCTGTTTGACAAAACATTACACTGAGGAAGCATCGATGAAAATGAAACCATAGTGACATCTAAAGGGAACTCCACAGAGTAGGTAGAGCCCCCTTGGGCTTTAGCTACTTCTCCCCATCCTCTCCTGGACACAGAGAACATTCATCCAAAACTACCGTGAGATTATCAGCAAAGGCTTCAACACGAACCAGACCCTTCTTTTCTCATCTTTCCACCAATCCAAAATATCACGAAAAAGGTTTTAAAGAATTTTTTTAGCGTCAGTTCTGTTATTGTGTTCCCCATAATGGAAAATGCACGTCTCTGCATGATAAATGCATTGACTTCTATGTCAACAACAGCCACATGATTTTACTTCCCTAACAAAGCTCCCCGCTCTCCTTTCAGCCAAACCCAGTCAATTCTAAGCTCTCAAAAGTTTCTGAGACCTGGAGGCATAAATCTGGTCCTGACAAGGAACAGTTTATAGGCAATTGAGACATGACCCCAAAGATCACAAGACAGGGGTTAAGTAATTTAAATTATTAGAACAACATGTATCACACTTGATTAACTGACTTGGATTATCGGAGGTATTATTTATCCAGACTTACTTAGAATAGAAATATGGAATGAGAAATGGCTGCTACTCTGAGGAAGGCAGCTCTATAGCTATGCAACCCCCACCCTACTCAGCCTTTCCCTCACTCAGTGATTCTACACTTAGCTCAAAGTCCCTTCCTCATTCCTGTCTTTTGACAACACTCTTGGAAACATGAGAAATCTTACTCATACCCTTCTGATCCTCTGCTTGAATTGACAATTCTTGGTGCCCCTTATTCCAACCCAGCCACTGACTGGTAGCCATCCCTTATGACTGGACATGATGAAAACATCTAAGATAAGAAACTAGAAATGTGCTTTTATTGACTACTGCATAGCTGCCATTAATTCCACAATCTCTCCTTGACTGTGCCCCTCAACTCCTGTACCATCTCTGTCCTGGTTCCCTAAGCTCTGTATGCCGCCCACAACTCACTATCAGTTATATCAACAATGTGATCAATACTATGAGACATGCCTCAGCATGCTGACCTTGTACCAAGTCCCTGCCCCAATCTTTCAATTGAATTGTGTCAAAGACACCCAGTCCTATCATTACCCACATTTAAAAATGTGTAACCATTCCTATTTTCCATTAAGTTAAACATCATGTTTAACAAATTAAACAATAAAGCATCCAAACCTTTCTCCTGCCTTTGAGCTATTCCTTTTCTGCCTTTGTCACCGGGTCCATCCTTCTGTCCCCCGACATAATAGTTCCCCAAGTCTCTTCTCACTCTGCAATAGTATCCCCAGCAACCTCATCAGATCCTGGTTCTGTCATTTACCAGCTCTGAGACCCTGAGCATGCTAATTAACCTCTTCAAGCTCAGTTTCCTCAACTATGAACTTCCATCGTAAGCAGAAAGCTTCCTATCTTTAGACCTTCATTTCTAACAGCTACATCCACTTGCATCTTCGACAACCATTCCAATTCAACACAAACACTTCCATTCTGCCCTAAAGCAAGTACTTTTCCTGATTCCATAACTTTATTAAAGGTACCATCAGACTCCTCCCTCATACCAAAACACAAAATCTGAACGGCATCTCTCCAACTTATTCCTTCCCTCCCACCTCCAATCAGCTGGGCTTCTCTAGAGAGGCCATGTGGTGTGTAGTAAGTTCAGAGCTGGGCTCTGGAGCCAGGAGGCTGGGCCAGAAAGCAGGCTCTACGAATCACTCTGTGACCTCGGCAAAGTTTTGTCTCCTGTCCGTGACCCAGCTTCTTCATCTATAAAATGTGAATAAATAAGTCAATTCATGTCGAGTACTTGGAACTGCACTTGGCACATAATACAGGTCTTGCTTCTCACTACCTCTATCTCAATTTCCCTCAAGCCTAGTTGTACATTAGAATCCAATGCCCTGGTTGTATCTCAGATGAAGTAAGTCAGAATCTTCAGGGTGAGACCCAAGGCTGGGGTGTGTGTGTGTGTGTGTTTAAAGTTCCTTGTGTGATACCAGTGTGCAACCAAGGTTCAAAACCATAGCTTATAAACTTAGAGCTCTCAACACCTCTCACTAGAACCACAGCGCTTACCCAGTTCCCTGGTTCTCAGGGTCTGGAACATGGATGCCTGGGGCCCAACCCAGAGACTGTGATTTAACTGGGCTGAAGTGCAGTTTGGGCACCAGGACATTTTAAAGTTCTCCAGGTGATTCTAATGTGTGGTCATGCTTCAGAATCACGGATCCCCTTCTCCACCCACTTCAATTGCCCAAGTCACTACCAGGTTAATCTACAATGATGGTGGCAGTCCTATGATTCCCCCCACACAAAAAATATGTAATTATTCCTTATTTCCTATTAAGTTAAACATAAACTTCTTTTCCCATAAAGAGTAGGTAGCTTTGAATTAGCTATCTTATCACTCCTCTATCTGCAGCTTCATTCAAACTGGGCAACCAGCTACAAACCAACCACCCACATTCTTTTACACCTCTGTTCTTCTGTTGACCTCTATCAACCATGCATGGTGAAACCCAATCCATCCATGAATTTGAAACAACACCTCCTCCTCCTCCTAGCACCTCCTGATCCCCCTGTGCCAGAGGAAAGAGGCACTCGGAAAGAGTTTTTGGTTGTGTGACTGCCACATCCTCTCTAGGTTGCCTGTGGTGACAACATCCAACTCAAGTTCTCATTTACACCCACTGCCAAAATCAGTCAAGTGTGCCACAACTGACAGGCCATGACCAAGGTTAGCGGTGGCTCCTGCAGGGAGCTTAGCAGGTAAAGAACAAATGCAGTTTATTTTCCTAATGTTGGCGATCAGATCCCTTCCTTTTGGATAAGGGAATCTATACATTTTAAAACCTTGTTTCTAAAAAACTAAGCTAAATACAAAAAAGTCACTTGAATAACAGAAGATCACACTGACAACAGGACCGAAGACTGAACTGGAGGAAGCATTACCACAGTCAATGGTGGTGAAAGGGTTTCATAAGCCCCAGCAGAGCCTCGGACAGAGTAGGTACAGAAACGCAGTGGAATTAAATTTAATATAAGGTAGAAAAAAGTCCTTCTTCTCTCTTTCTCCCTGTATGATATTTTAAAAAGACAAATTTAAAGTTGGTTATCCAGAAACACTGTTTGGTTTGCACTTTAATAAGAGTCTACCACCCCTTTTGTAAAGATACTCATCTGAAGAGGAGGGGAGCGTGTCCCAGACACACACGTACCCTTGTAACAAGGGAACTCTCAGGGGCCTCACACTATGTCAAACCATTGCAGGATAATCTGGTGTGATGCTGAGCGACTCCTCTAAATGTGTGAGCAATGGAACGAGCCATCTGAAAGTTTGCCTAAAAGCAAGATAATCTAAATGGATCCTTGGAATTCATGACAGTGGAGGAGGGGAGAGGAGAAGGAAGGGGAAGTGGAGGAAAGGAGGGAGGGGAGGGGGAAATGTGAGCTGATTATGAAGTCAGAGCTCTAATGAGGGAGACAAACTTCCAAGGTCAGCCTGTTCTGGGGTCAAAAACTTGGGGAGTTTACATAGAAGTTGGGCCGTCCCAAAGGATGATCTGAAATTAATTTTCTAACTTTTGTTATTGCTAAAAGATTAGAGAATTTCATTACTGTGCACTGGCCTGAAAGGGAGGGTACCAAATTTTCATTGTCCAACCCACTCTTTAAGCTGCTTTGGGAATTGGAACAGTTTTCCCCAATGAAATCGACAGTCCCAAGTGGTGTTCTGCTGGGAACACCAAAATGGGAACCACAGGCCAAGAGCCCAATGCCTTCTACAAGCAAAGCCATTTTATTTTTAAATGGGTTTTGGGTCCAGATCAACTGGTTCCCCAAATCTATACTTAATTCATTTTCTAAAACTTCCCTTTCAAAATTGAATAACCAAGCCTACTTAGTTGTTACCCTAATTAATTAGAGGCCCTAAATAGAAAAAAGAAAATGATTAATTTAGGCTGAAAGTGCCTATTTGGAAAGCAGCTTATCAGCACGTGTGACACGTCCATGGACTTCAGGAAGAGTGGTGCCTAGAGAAGATTTGGAGCTGCCAGGAGGGAAGGGGCTAGAGAAAGTAAGAAAAAGCAGAGCCACTGGTGACGGAGCACCCTGCCTCCCACTCTGGGATGGCTTACAGTACTCAGTACATGCATCTTGGAAGGAAGGCCAAAAGGTTTTCTTTTATTACTGCTGCTGGGAAAGATTAGAAAAATAAGTGTATAATCAAAATGTACAAAGCAGTTGCAAGGGGAAACCAAGAACTCTTAGTACTTAAAGAACATGTGAAAGTTTTCAACATGTACATACATGTTTTCAAAGTACTTGAATGGAGATGATTCCATTAGTTTTAGATTAAACTATCTGCCCAATTTTTAACCTGAGAAGTAAAAGAGTGGGGGAGGGAAGCAGACCAAGACTGGCGTCAGACCCAGGTTTCCAGTCAAACACACCTGCCATCACAAAGCTCATCCTTTCCCCCTCCCTTCTCCTTTGTCAGACAAGAGAACTAAGATCAAAGGGGCACCTGACTTCCTCAAAGCCCCAAAGGTGGCTGCCAGTCTGAGAACTCTCATCCAGGCCTACAGGCTCTCAGGTCAGCATTCTCTCCCCATACCACAAGGTGTCTTCTTGCTTGTGCCCCCACCCCAACCCCACCTCACCCCAGCAGTGAGTGTTCCAGGTGGGAGACAGAAGAGCATGATGTATCTTCTTTCCTGCCCTGTATTTCAGAAGTGGACTCTGGGCCACGCAGGACCCTGGGCCACAGCAACAGTGCTGCAGGGACTCAGTGCATCCCAGGGCATTCTACTTCCAGACTGGAGCTCTTCCTGGTGTTCGTGGACGTATAATAAAATGATTAACAGAGTGCACACTTTTTAAAAAAAGCTCTAGACACCATGTTTTTTTTATTAAATATGGATTGGTGGACTTTCCAACCCTCAGGCCATATGGTATAATGCCATTCATTCTGCTCCATTCTCTTATTTTCAGGTTCATTTTTTACCTGCAACGTTCCTTGCCCCCTCCTTCTTTGTTCCTTGGTGTATTTATTTGATAGTTCTTTTGTTTCCTATTTCTGGGATTAACAACATGGAATCTAGCCCTTTGCAATATAAGAACACATCCCAAAAATGAATAGAGGGAGCACACTAGAGGTTTGGAAAAAACTTGAGAGCAAAAGTATACTACCCAATCACAGTCACAAAAAAGGACCCTCCCCCGCCCCCCCCACCCCAGACACCCAGCCAGCCTTAGGAAGGATCAGTAAACAGGTCATTCTACTTCCAAAAACAGTGATGGGCTGTGTGGGAAGGTGGGTTAGTCAGAGTAGCCTGATTAATACTGGGTTATCTACTGTGACTTCTTCCTTCTCTCTCTCCATCACTCACTTTCCCATAGCAAAACATCTCAACCACACATATCAGTAAGTTTTGAGTGACGGTGGTAAAGAATGAGCTTTGTAGGAGGAAGGTATCCAGAAAATAAAACCAAACAACTGGAAAGGAGTGGCTGCTTGTTCCAAGAGAAGATACTGAGAGGAAAAGAACAGGGAAATGTCCAGTTTGATCCTACTGGAGTGAGAAAAGACACTGGCCCCGTGCAGAGTAATGGAGAAGCTCCCTTGACTGCAACAGGGTAGGAACTCGGGCAAGTCCACCGATTTGACTGAAGTGATCTGAGGGTCTGGAAGAGAAAACAGCCTCTACCTAGGTTTCTCTTCGATTCAATGGGTCAAACAATACTTTCTGATTATCACCCCTACTCCAGGCCCTGGGCTGTGTAAGAAGAATTAGACTGTAGTCCCTGACCTCAAGACTTCTTAGTCTAGTGTGGGAGCACAAAGAAGAACCTGCCACCTCAACCCAGAGGGGCAGACGCCCACACACTTTAGTACTCAGCTCACACACTGGGTAGGCCGTTTAGTGATCTTGTTTATATCCATCTCCCCTGCAGAAGGTCTGCTTTATTCACTGCTGTGTCACCAGCACATACAATGGTGTCTGGCAGAGTTCTGTGCTCTATAAATATTTGTGGAATGAGCAGATGAACACCAGCCGGCAATCTAAAGTCAGGACTGAGTAAGTAACCTGGTAGAAAACAAGAAGGGGTCTTCCTATCCTCATGTTCACACAGGATTGACAAGAATAGAGACTGGGCAGGCTTGCCATCTGCCAAGCTCCACAACCAAATGTAAGAAATGCAGAGCTGGAGAGACAGACCTGGGCTGAATGCCAAGTTGGTTAATTGCAAAGACTATCTCTCTCATCCAAGACCACTACATGTATTCTGCTTCCTAACACCTCAGTATTTTGCTTTACATATGTGGAATATTCACCCATATATAGGTACTTTGGAAAAAAGTCTTAAAGCAAGTGCTATCTTAAAGTAGTGTCACTCAGCACACAAGGTATTGGGGGAAGAAAAATAACAAAGTACTCCTAGGAAATGTTAAAGCCAGGCTGGCACTCCAGTGAAGGGAGCAAGTAGGGGCCACCGAGGCCATTAGTACCTCTACCTGAGAGAGCTTAGATCTAAGACAGAGTACAACAGCAGAGAGGAGACAGCTTTAAATGAGTTACTTCCTTTCATTGTAAGGCTCCTACTTTTTTTTTTTTTTTTTTAACCTCCTGTTTCTTTCCTCCAAGCCTGAATTCCAGCTATCAGGTTAATACACTGTTTCGCCTGCGAAAATGTAAGGCTCCAATGTCACTATACGTGCAGTATTCAGTGCATACACATTAAAACTGACTCTAGTTCTGTTGCTTAGAAACCGCAGGAGTTTTCCATCCTCTTCATTTATAAAACCACCACTTTGTCTATGGGAGAACTAATGCAATCCCTCAAGTCCCCTTGCGTCTTGTTCTCATTTTTAAAGGAACAGAGAAAGATGATTGAGAGTGGCTGAAAGTATATGCTAGGTCCATTTTTTTACATGCCCATGAAAATAAAACAGAAAACGTGGTTTTAGTAACCCACTGCTCTAGCGTTTGCTAATCTTTCAAGCTGGAGATTCTCCCCAAGGCTCCCCTCCTTCAAGTGAAAATGAAAAATGTCCTATAAAAATTACTCTGACTTTAAAAGATTATTCTGAGCAGCAAAAAATAATTTAGGGTATGCCTGTATTCAATGTGGGCTTACTTCCCAGGTCTCTATTCTATTCTGCATTGCCCCAAGGCCTGAACCCTTACATGTGCACAAATACGCGTGCACACACACAGCCCCAAAGGTTGGCACAATTTATTGCTGGCTTTAAAAAACAATATCTAAAAACTAAAAAAATTTAAATAAAAACCAATATCTAAAATTAGGGCTATGGAAGGAGAAACTTAAATATTGGCAAAGGAAAACAAAAAAAAAAGAATATCCTTGTTTAAAAAAAAAAAAAAAAGAGAGAGAAAAAAGGTCTCTAACTTTTTTGACCACAGTATACAGAGGAAGCTTAGAACGCAATGAAGCCATGTATGTGAAAGGCAAGGTCAGGGCTGACTTTGTAGATTTAACCCAGAGGCAAATTCTATTGACATGAAATACTGAAATAAATTTTTAAAATGTCTCTCCCTTTCTAATGCTTGACCTACCTCATTTATTAAAGGATTTAAAAATATATTTCTCTTTACAGCTTGTTATACAGTAGAATCTTTCTGCAAACTGACAAAATTGATTGTCTTACCAACTTTTCTGCACATATAATTGATTTTTAATTTCCTATCTCATTTCCGATAGGACTTGACAATAAACTCCACTCTCACACTACTGACTTCTTTAAACAACGGTTAGATTGAAAGGCTGATGGAAGCCAATCATAGGAAAAACAGTTCAATTCCATTAATACTTGAAACATTAGGCAAATTTTACCTGAATGTACATTTCCCTTTTGTAATATTAAGGACTGGTTTTTATCATGGACCACAATAAGAAGAACATGTAACACAAGTGAGTAATATATGTAATAAGTCAACATTTATATTTGTGTTATTTTTCCCACTCTCATACCTAAGAATTAAATTGTTCATAGGAAAGAATACTTACTTGGTTTGAAATCAGAGGAAGAATAATCAATAGAGTGAAAAACTACTTTGATTCAATTTAAAATTACTAAAGTACCTATTATGTGTTGCCCTAAATCCAGCAGGTCTGTATTTTGGGTTCCAAGTGAACTACATAAATTTTCAGAGTAAGATTACATTAGAAAGTGAGAATATCAATGTTATGATTCGATTTACATAAATTTACAATTACATAAAATGATACATGTACATAAACAGAGACCCAAAGAAAGCATGAAGCCAGAAAACTGTGAGAAATGATGTTTTAACAACAGGAAAATTCACATGAATTTTACAAAAGAAGAAAATTAATGGATTCGTATCAGATTACCTACTGGATTCTCCTATCATCAACATTTCCTGAATGACTATATGAAATGCTCAAGTCCGGAAATCTGACCATTCCTAAAATAAATACCATACAATTAAGCCTTCACCTATATTGAAGCTATTAAAATTTAAAACTAAACACTAAGGTTATGGACATCTTAAAACTCATGTGACACCACTGTAGCCGTGGGAGGCTCTCTTCTGGTCACTAGCCCACTCCCAGCTCTCACCCCCACAGCCTCCTGATGCTGCAGAACCTGAGCTTTGATTTTGCTGTGGATTCCATTTTCTACAACTGCCACACAAAACAGTAAATAAAATTCATTGTATTTTTGCCCATGAAGCAGCTCTGTCTTCTGGCACATCCAGATGCCAGGCTTAACAAGAGTGAACAATGAAAACAATGTTTTCTCCAGCAGACATTCCAAAAGGAGCACAACAAAGGCATCTGAAGACACTGCCGGGGAAGACACTGTGTGAACGAACAGCTGTGTGAATTCAGGGTAAGTAACTCCTTGACCAGCCACATGGATTCATTGGATTACAAATATTCAGAAAATTAGTTTGTGGTACCATGTCAATTTTGAAAGAAGAATTTTCATTTATATTTATGATAAACTGAGCTTTAAACTGAAGGATGGTTTAGATGCATTAAAATTCGTGAATTTGAAAATCCATGTACATGACCAGTTAAGGTTTATCCCACACCATGTACTAACTATCTTTGGGTAAAGTTTTCAGAGCTTATTTGTATCTATGTTGTTTACCTTAATGTATTACATCAAAATTGGTATAACATATTTAAAGGCAAGCATGTTTCAAGATAAAAGTTACAGTGACCTAAGATGAAATAGAAATACTGCAGGAACACTGTACGCAATAATACCTTTCCCTTACGCAATACCTGGACTTTTTTTTTACTCCTTACCCAAGGATAAGTTTTTATTAATTTTAGAGAGAGAGGATGTGGGAGGGAGAGAGAAACATGGATCGGTTGCTTCCTGCACGCGTCCACAACCCAGTTATGTGCCCTGACCAGGAATCAAACCTGCAACCTTTTGGTACCTGCAGTGATACTCTAATCAACTGAGCCACCCAGCCAGAGTAACACCTGGACTTTTGCTGAAAGCTATTCAACATGAAAAAGATTCCCAAAACAAACACAGCCAAATGGATGGGGAGCAAAGGGTGAAATGCACTGCTCAGTGGAGCACCCAATCTTACAACCTTGCAAGTCAGGCCAAACTCCACAAGGAAAGTGCAGGCCCTGAATTTTAAGAAGAATTCAATTAGTATCCCCAGTATTTCCATAATCAACAGCTGAATGCTAATTAAGAGCACAGCATCAAGCAGCAATGGAATCCCAGTGCAATAAGCAAGAACACAACAGCAGCAACTGCTACCTTCAGCTTGCATGCATAAATAAACAGAATTAATAACTATCTGAGCATGGAAGGGTGACTTAATCCGTTTCAATTAGGTGCAGTTCAGCCTGGGGCCTTTGTGTTATATTTAAATGTGTTCATCGTGTTTAATTAAAAACCTAATAATCTAGGGTTTCGGGTTTTTTTTAAAAGTTCTGATCTGTATTTTAGTCTTTCTCAAATTCTACTGCTTTGTATGGCATCCTAAACTGATGAATATTTTTAGCATAATGTACGTGAAACTGGTTAACTATCAATATAACTCTCATATACAGCAGCCAGCATTCACTTGGCTCCTTCCTGGCCCACACTGTAATATTTAATAAGCTTCACGAACTGACCTAGCATTCCCTCAAAAATGCTTTTCTGATCTGACCTGGTTTATTTAGCAGGAAAGGCGTTGCCATGAGCTAGCTACCAGGGTTTTTCTCAGTCACTCCACTGAAGCAGAGTTCAGGAGTCACTATCTGGTCTAGGATTTGAGAGAAATTGGCACAGATCTGCCTCACCTCAACAAGATTTAAAGTATCTTGGCCCCAAAGCAACTTCAAAAAGAAGTATCCTATCTATACACACAGTCATAGAAATTACAGAGAGAATGTGTGAAATGAAAGGCCTCCCATTGTGTGATTTTGAGGCCTAATATCTCAAGAATTAGTGATTATCTGAAAGATTGAAGAAGAGGTCAGTGATAGTATCATTAATAACCTGGGAACTTTTCCCAAAAGTAAAACTTTTAAGGTCAGCTGTATTGTTTGTATATGTAAAAGTTTTTCTCTTTCATGCTGGTGCATATTATTAACTATTACAAGTTTTAAAATGCCACACTGAGGAGAGTCTTAATTACAGTGAACAAACTTTAAAAACAACAATCTTGACCCCGGCTGGTGTGGCTCAGTGGATTGAGCACTGGCCTGCAAACCAAAAAGGTCACCGGTTGGATTCCAGGTTGGGGCACATGCCTGGGTTGTGGGCCAGGTTCTCAGTTGGGGGGCGTGTGAGAGGCAACCGATCAAGGTTTCTCTCACACAATGTTTCTCTCCTTCCCTTCCCCTTCTCTCTAAAAATAAATAACGTATTCACAAAAATAAAAAATAAAAACAATAATCTTGAGTGAAGAGTTGTCACTGTTCCCCAATCCTCTCATTTAGGCTGATACATTATTCTCTCCCAAACATGATTCCCACCATGAATAAATTCTCACTCTTCATAATTTTACAAACCGGGAGGGCAATCGACTCAGAAATAAAGGCCAAACAAAGCTAGCATGAGAAGCAAAGGATTAAGTGCCAATAAATGATGTGAAGAGGATCTGCAGTTCAGAGAGGGGCAGTCACCGTGGGGTGGGGACAAGTGTGCTGGGCCTTGAAAAAGTCAGGGCCTGGATGGGCAAGGGAGAGATCAGCCGCTTCCCAAACAGTGGACCTGCCAGAGCAGAAAGCACACCGGCTGCCTCTCCACAGCCAAGCTGAGGATTCACGCATCAGGTGTTCTCCCTGTCAGCCCTTTTGCACAGTGTTCAATTTCTGTGCAAAGGAAAACATCGGTGTTGCTGTAGTTAGACCAAGCTCATACACTGGAGGGAAAATTTAAAAAATAACCAAAATTTCCAAGTACACAGAAAACTGAGAGGGGGAAAAAAAGGAGGGAGGAAGGTTCATATACTTATTTTAGCTGGGACACATTTGTTTGTGTATTCCAGCAATTCCTGGATGAGAAAATGTGGTAAATTTAACATACCACACACACAGTAGGTGTTTTCTCACAGCCCAAACCAGGCTAAGGTCAGGAGTCCTGTTAGTCTGTGTGCCCTGTTGCCATATGAAAGTGTCCAACAATTCGATCTGCATACCTTCATAAAAAGCTTCTTTCAGTCCCTCACAACGGTCCCCAACCTTTCTGGCATTAGGGACCAGTTTCATGGAAGACAATTTCGTGGGGATCCCTGGTCTGTCAATTATTCAATCACCCTCTCTCATTCATTTTTGAAGTTTTAGAAACTAAGACTGAACTTCATATAAGTAAGGCACCAAGTAACCCCTGGACCCTGCAGAGCTGGATGATGGCCAAAATATCTCAAAACTTCCACTGAAACATCACCCTGTACCATTAGCCTGTACTTGGAATGTGTAGCACTCCAGGGTCCTGTTTCATTTTTCAAAATGAAGCTGGGCTTTTTCCAATGTGTGAGACTCCCGCTTTCCCATCCCACTCTGCTAACAAAGTTCCCAAGCAGCAGCGGTGGGGACATAGTCCACATTGTGCCTCACATAAGCACATGCTGCAGGAAAAGGAAGCCAGCTTTCTTTTAAGCAGGAAAAGCTTTCTTTTAAGCTGGAATTTAAAAATTCTGAAGGAAATAAGCGGTCAAGGGAGGAAGTAAGGGAGAGGGGAGAGGCTCATGGCTAGTGAGAAGCTGGGGAGACATGAGTGAAAAGGGAAGGACTCTCAGGGTGGAACACAAAGGTGGAAGACAGGAGAGTCTGCAAAGGGAGGGAGGGACGAAGCTCAAGAGCGGAGGGAGAGCGAGGATGGTCCATCACCATCGTGGTATGTGTGTACTGACAATAACGTGCAGACTGGTCACATTCTACACCTTCATTACACCCCTTTTATCTCCTAATGTCTTTCTTCTACAAAGGCTTGTGGAATTTTAAATGTTTATCAATCATATCTCTTATCTTCCCAGGTAAGTAGGTCTACAGTGAAAAACAACATCAAATGACTTTTCAAAACAAGTGAGTTTAACATCTTTACTTTGGTCTTTGTCTGAACAATCACAAATGTTTAAGGTGTTTCCCTCTCTTTCCTAATCAGGTAAGGTTTAAAAATTTTTAACTTCAAACAGCAACAGCAACTTCACGTAACCCTGATAAACTTAAGAGTCCTAAGGGTCTACTACTACCCAACCCTCAAGGGCCATTTCAGTTCATCCCTGTCCCTGCTGTGTCCTAGATTTTCCCACTCCTCTCACCCCCTCCCCACAGCCATCCATGAACAAACTTTTGTGCTCTACCTTCAGTGTATACCCGCCACCTCACCATTGCCCACCACCTCTGCTACCAATCCCTGGTCTGGGATCTGAACTCCCACAAAAGCCCCCAAGCCCACTCTCCACTCAGCACAGTGCACCATTGGTAGACCAAGCCACTCCTCTGCTCACAATCTGCAAAGCAACTAGCAAGGTGCTGACCATGGGTCCACTGGCCACATCTGACCTACCCCCTGCAGGGCCCCCTCCCCCACCCCTCCAATGTGCTCCTACCTAGTTCTCCAACCTGCTGCTGTGCTTGCTTTCTCATTAGGCCCAGAATTCTGTTCCCCCTGATACCCAAATGGCTCACCTCCTCACCTCCCTAGGGTCTCTGCTCAAATTTCCTGAGCCCCTTACGAAAGACAGCAAGCACCCCTCCCCAGTTTTCCCCCATTCTCCTAACCTTCCTCTGTTCTCCTCAGCACAGGTGCTACCACTTGACATATACTGATTTACAAGTGGTCTCCCTCTTAAAACATAAGCCTTGTGAGGAGGGACCTTGTGTTCCTTTTGCTATAGCTCCTGGTGTATGATAAGCTCTCAATAAATATTGCTGTAAAAACGAAAAGAGCAGGATTGTGAAAGCACGTAAAATCTAAGCACTTGTTCTTAGCATATTTTAAAATACAGGTGAGAATCTTTTAATCAATATGTCTCAGTGCCAGCCTTCATCTTACTATCACTCAACCTAAAGGGCAAATATCAAGCAGTAACACTTGCATTTGCAAAAGCACAAGAAATCTCTAAGTCTTTCCAGCAATACCTTTCACAAGTCACAAGATGGGGATGTGACTTCATGAGAACTGTGCCAAAATAGGAATCCATGGGTTTGCATATCTATTTGTGGGCACATGTCTACCTCCCCATCTTCTTTAATGGGCCATGATAACAGAATGCTTATGGAAGATCCAATGTAGTTATTTGATCAAGTCTATGCTTCCTGCTGTTGACTAATGTCCTTCAGCAGGTTAGGGATCATGCCAGCACTCAGGATAAAAAAAAGTCACCAGCCCTACTCTAGATTATGTATCAACTGTTTTTAACATGTTTGTGTTTTAAAATAGGGAGGTGTCAAACACTAGCTTGCACCAAAAAACCAACCAACCAACCAAAACTAACCCTTTTAACAGTAAGTATAAATTACTTCTCTCTTTCCATGAACTCCTGAAGCTTAAAGGCTCTTTCCCTTGCCTGACGGAAGCCATGGCCAGTCTGTACTCGTGATTGAGTCTTTGGAAAGCACTCCTCTCCCTGGAGGAGCAGCAGGTCACACAGTGAGAAGCAAACACCCAATGACCCAGCCCACAGGCACACTCCCGCCTGAGCTCACCACTTCATCCTCGGTCCAGCACTTTTCGATCAGCTTGGGCACAGGCTTCTTTACCAGGCGCTGCAGGGCTTTGCCAGCATCATAACCGCTTTCATGTAGCTAAAACAACAACAATTTCAGTCAGTTAAGTGCACCGAATAACAGACTAGAAGCAAATCAATAAAGGGAAGCCCTGCATTTATTCTAATAGAATGAGTGTTAACTGGGCACACAAACTCACAGCCATCATAGTCGGCATGACAATTTGTTCTTATCCAACTGCCCTCCTAGTTCCAGCTGTTCTGAGAGGGACACGGGTAAGGCAGAGAACATTTTGGCAATGAGAGGAACAGAATTAAGAGTAACAAACGTTTACTGAGCAGCTGCCCTGGCACATTCTAAGCACTCATTATTTTTTTTATCCTACAGGAAAGTATTCTCTCATTTAATCTTAAGGGTAGGAACTATATTGTTGCCCCATTTTATAGATGAAGACACTAAGGCAAAGAAAGGTCAAGTGAAGGTGCTCACCACACTAAGCCAGTAGGCATGGATGGAGCCACAACTCAAACTCGGCCAATGTGATCCCTACTCTGTCCCATTCTCCCCAAAGCAGCCTAACAACATACTAGATTATGCTCTTTCCCTTCAGCATTTCTTAAGTCTTTCAACTATGGTAATTATATTTAAAAAGTTTCAAGTATCTAAAACATTAGTTTATTTCAAAGAAACATAATTCTGTCACAGTACACTAACATTTCAGTACATATAAATGACATATAGCAGTACATATAAACTACTAGTTTATCTACATGTTCTAATGAACTTTTCTCACTCCATATCCTTTTCAACCCCAGGCCGTGCCTGGCAACACTGATCCCCTATCTCTGGCAAAGGCCCTCCTGCTTGGTTCCTGTGACCCCAGAGGCTCAAATTGCAGACAATGGCGAGAAGAAGCAGGCAGAAAGAGCCTTGTGCTCAACCCACCTCCCCACACTGTGGCCAGCCCTCCAAAATCCTCACTGGAAACCTGCCTTTCCCTCACAGAGCTATTTCTCTGATATTAGAATCTACTTTGGCTAAGACTTGTGTCTCCAATGCCTAACACAGTCTATAGCATAAGGTGATCCAACAGAAGAAATAAATTTAATTAAATTAATACATTTAATTAGTGTTCCTAGGTAGCCTCAACCCAAATCTAAATCTCCATTTATTTGAATTCATTCTGCCTTATTTTAACTGAGTGCCTGTTTTATATCAGGTGCCATATTAGACCCTGGGGAGACAGGTGTGAACAAAACAGGCAGAGGCATCCCTGACCTTGTGGAGTGGACATTCTGACCTTTTCAGCTGTGCTTCAACCTCTTATTTGAACAATTCACCAGTATTTGCTGTCAATACTCAGTACAAATAAGGCACACCTTATTAGTCACAGTTTTTATTTCTAGAAGACTCACAAACTAGTGGGGATGTGTTAATGAGGATACAATACATACAAGAGGATGAGATAAGTAGGTTGTAATAATTACTACCACCAAGGTGTGGGCAAAGAGCTGTGGACTCACAAGAACAGAGCACCCTGTGTCTCTTCTCTTTAACAGAAGAGTCGTAAGAAGGATGGGCAGACTGCTTTCCTAGCAACTGCTATAGTACCAGGGCTAAGCACACAGTGAGCTTGGGATACATATTTGTTAAATGAAATGAATATTTGACACACACACAGCAAGTCTCTCTTCTAACTATGAAACTGCCATTAGAAGGACTGTCACAAATACCCATTTTCATTGCTCATTCATCAAAACAATGTATTATAAATCACAATGTCCTAAGTATTCTCACAGTTTAGAGGACCCCAATTTATTTTAAATTCAGACTAGCCAAGGGAGTCAAGGCTATATGTTAATTACAACAATAAGTCTTAAAACAAGACAAAACCGCCACAGCAATCAATGTTGGATCCCGCTTTGGTGATGGCAGAGCGTGTAGGAGTAGGGGGTGCAATGATATGAATGCTAGATATTTACTTATGTATTTTTATGAAATTGAGCATTAGACTACTTTAAAAATAAAATAATATACTGCAAATACTATACTAAATAAACAAACTAAATACAAAAAGTACTACGATTTGCAAATACTTGAAAACTGTCTAATCTAGTTTTATTTCAGAAGTTAAAACATAAAAATAAAGTTAAATATTCATGCTTTGCCTAATATCCAAAACAAACAGATAGATATTTGCCAAATTCTATAATATAATGAAGATCTATAATAAGAGCTTAACAATATTGATTGGAACTGAATAAAAGGAAAAACTACATGTCTTTTAAATTTTTAAAAAATTCTTTTTATTTAATTAATTTATTTCTTGAGAGATGGAAAGGGATGGAGAAAGAGAAGAAGAGAAACATCAATGTGTGGTTGCCTCTCACATGCCCCCCACCGGGGACCTGGCCTGCAACCCAGGCACGTGCCCTGACTAGGAATCAAACATGTGACCTTTTGGTTGGTTCACAGCCTGGCACTCAATCCACTGAGCCACACCAGCCAGGGCCCTTTTTAATTTTTTAAAAAGCACATATTTTAGTGATAATCTGAAATCAACTCAAGTTGGTAAAGTAATAAATTCTTAATAAAAAGCCCATGGCAGCCCTGGCTGAGTGGTTCAGTTGGTTGAGGGTCATCCTACGCACCAAAGGTTGAGGGTTTGATCCCAAGTTGGGGCAGTGTATGGGAGACAACCGATCTTTCACATTAGATGTCCGTCTTTCTGTCTCTCTCTCTCTCTCTCTCTCTCTCTCTCTCATCAATAAATATATCCTCGGGTGAGGATTAAAATATAAAAAATAAAAATAAAAAGCTCATGGCAAACTAAAAACATTTACCAAAGGTAATTACAGCATATGGGGTAATTACAAGGAGAGATGGAAAACAATGGACTCTGGAGCCAGAATATGGATTCAAATTCTAGCCCACTGTTTATATAGGTGCATGACCTTGGTAAGTTACTTATCTTCTTTGGGCCCCAATTTTGTCACCTTTAAAAATGAATATACGGCCCTGGCTGGTGTGGCTTAGTGGATTAAGTGCTGGCCTGTGAACCAAAGGGTCACTGGTTAGATTCCCAGTCAGAGCACATGCCTGTGTTGCAGGCCAGGTCCCCACTGGGGGTGGTGCGTGAGAGGCAACCACACAGTGATGTTTCTTTCCCTCTCTCTCCCCCTCCCTTTGTCTCTAAAAATAATAAAATCTTTTTAAAAAATTAAAGTGAGTATAATAACACCTAGCTCTCAGGACATTAGAAAAAATATATAAATTGCTTAGGACTATACCTGGCACACAGCATGCAAAGTGAGAATTAGCCATGTATTTTTGAGAGGAAAAGAAAAAATAAAGTAAGCAATCTCTACTCAATTTTCATTAATTTTCTAGATTTAGAAAGTAGCCTTTTCAGACATGGAAAAAGAATTGTTAAACTATAAACAAAAACCACTTATTTTCACGTAATTACTCATGTTAATAATTTACAAAATTTGATTAGAACTGGTTCAGTACACATAAAATTTTTAAATGTTTAAATCTTACATGGCTGATAACAGGAAATCACTCAAGAACGTAAAGCCCATTCCAAAAGCAAACAAGTGACTGAAGTTAAATCAAATGTCATTACTGCCTATGACATTCCAGCCTTTTAGTGACCAAAAAGAGTTTTAAATGATAGCTGGAAGAAATGTTTTGAATAACTTACTTAATGTGTGTTTGTGCTTGCCTGGTTTATCAGAGAGGCTGACTTCTGCTTGCAATGATGTCCTTCAGTTAAAATTTCTAGTGAGGTGCTTTTTAGAGAAGGAGACATTTCCCCCTAAACATAGCTCAGCATTCATGCTTTCTTTACAAATTTTGATTTGAGATCACACTTTCCCTTGAAGAAGCTGCCGCAATTTCTATGGTAACCTGAGCTTCCTTCCGGTACTCTATTCTCTAAATAACTTGCCCCCCTCCCCCTTTCATCTGATCTACTGTCTGCCTGTGTTCCTATTCCTGAAAATATTATATTCCATAACACAAATCCAATAAATATTTGGAGAGTCTACCTTTCCTACTCCTACACAAAGATAATCTGGAAAGTAAAAAGGTGTGGGATTATTGACCAACAGTAATGAAATCTTTACGGAATAAATAAGGGCAGGGTATCACTGTGCTGAAGCAATTACTCAGACAGGCCAGCACAAAAGCTTAGTCAAGGGGCTGTTGCAGTGTGCCCTCTTCCTAGGAAACCAAAAGGAACCTTTTCTAAGTCACCTTCTTAATGTTATAAACATTTATTTCCACTTTCCAAGAATCCTGACTGAGAAAATTCTGAAAGCTTTATGTCTTTAAAGAAATACTTTATATTTCATTAAAGATATACTTTTAACATACGGAAAGTGTTATGGTCCATATAGCATCACAAGAATGAAGATTATTTTTTGAGCACTTTGGAGAAATTATTGGATATCCTTCATTCCTTCTACAAATACTTATTGAGTGTTAAACTGTGCCAGATACTGTTCTAGGTCCTAGGGACAGATACAGCTGTGAGTAACACTGGTAATGAACAGCAGATACACACCACTGAGGATGGTGTAATCTGTGAGAATCAGAATCTCGTGTGACACCTAACTAAACGTCACATCCAAACTCTAGGGTCCTAAAAGGCTGGGTTCTGCCTACCATTTTTGCTTGATGTATCACGCACAAGTAAGCCCTTCTTGAAAAGGGTTTGTTTTCTAGATGATTTTTTTTCTAGATGATTTGTTATGAAAATTTTGTTTCTTCAAACTGGGGCCAGAATAATGTTTGAGGAAGAGCTAAACCAGATAGTTCAACTGTATTCTTCATGTATACCTAAACACCTAAGTTTACCTAAATACCAGCTACCTTACATCTGTAAAAATTGTCACTAAAAACATTTCCTCCCTGACTGGTGTGGCTCAGTGGGTTGGGCATCATCCTGCCAACAGAAAGGTCGCTGGTTCAACCCCCTGTTCAGGGCACATGCCTGGGCTGTGGGCCAGGACCCCGGTTGGGGACGTGCAAGAGGCAACTGACTGATGCTTCTCTCCAACATCAATGTTTCTCTCTTTCTCCCTCCCTTCACCTCTCTTTCTCTCTCCTTTCCCCTAGCTCTAAAAATAAATAAATAAGAATTTCCCTCTAATCCAACACCTAGCTCTGAAAAATTAGAATACTTTCATCTCATGAAAAACATTATATTGTTTTTCAAATGTTAAACAACTGATCATAACCACACAGACACAGCTGTACAGTCAGGAGGTCAGTTCAG